>NC_053155.1:31382345-31682345 GCF_016835505.1 Polypterus senegalus | reverse complement strand
GTGTCAGGGCTGGTGATGCCTGGAGATAGCATTAGGATTGGAATATCGAACTGTGTGGCAGCCTCACTCCTGCACCTTATTTTTAAAGACGGCTCCTAGTTTGCTTGATATATACAATAATTTATATAACTTAGTGTGTGGTCATGCAATTGATCTTTTTTTTGTGCAAAGAGTGTTTTGACATTGGGCATTAAATCATATATAATGGCGTATAATGGCAACAAAGCTATCATTAGCAGTGAATATTGTATCTTTCAAAACTAGGTATTGCAATTTGACTGTCAAATTAATATAAAGAAAAATGATACATCTTCCATAGCTGAGAAAATATAATGCATGTCTCATGTGAGCTGAAGCAGTTTATCTGCTGGCAACCGTATAAAAATTAGAAACTGTAGGATTATGAATGGGGTTAGATTTATATTATACAGCTTTATCCAAACCTCTTTGCATTTACCGCACACCCTCCTTTAAATCCACAGTACAAATTAGGACATAGCTAACCCTCCAATTAAATAAATCCAGTCTTGTATGACAAACAAGGTGTAAGAGATGTTATGTTGTCATCATTGTTCCAAAAAAAAAAAGCAATAAACCAGCCTGTAGAACCCATGTATGAAAAAGTCAAGCAACAGAGGCCTACTTCTCTGGCCTTGGACCACATGCCTGCCACCTATCAGCCAAGTGATGTTGCAGCTGCCTGCCTGTGCTCTGTGATTCTGCCAGAGGGTCGTCATCTTTAGTGTGTTTCTACCTGGCAGCGTCTCCCCCTCTCTCTCTCATGGTACTAGCAGCTCTATTTATTGACATTCCAGGTCAGCCAGTTTATGAACAGGACTAAACACACAATGCCCACCTGGGCATGTACAGTACTTCTGCCATTGTGGTTCTTTCTTTCTTCTGAAGGTCTTATATGTGACCTTAGGCTGCTATCCTGCAGATATCCTTGCCAGTAGGATGCCCCTTCAAACCAATCAATATCATCTATATCATCATCATCATCCTCACGTTAGGTTAATGGCCATTGTTTCCCCAGTTTGGCTGGTAGCCCTCCAATCCTGTTTCTTCCACCCTCAATGGTAATGGGCACCCTTAAGGGTGAGACTCAGCTTTTGCATATTATTTGACACCATCTCCATTCATGTTTTCTTTCAGCTTTCCATGGGCCTTATCCCTTCACCCTCCATCTTGATGCATCTTTTTCCTTAATCATCTCTTGCACTGTGTATGAGGAAGAAGCAAATCTTTTCAGAAAGGATCAAACGTTTACTTGAAAATGTGTAAAAGTGTGTCTTAAACTTTGAAAAGGGACTTATGCAAACAGTCTACATTCCTATTCTATACGAAAACAGCTTGTTATGTTATGACCAAAATGGGCCTTGGTGGTTAATGCTTTAGTGTTTGTAGAAAGTGTTGAAGACCCTCTAGCATTGTAAGTAAAGAGTTCTGGGAACGCAGTGGAAAGTGTTACATGGCTAGTGGTGAGAGATAAGCAACTGGGTAAACAAGCCCGCTTTACTATTGCCATCCCACTTCTGATGCCAGAAGGGTTAAGTTAGCTTGATAAGCTCTGAAAGGTGAAGCCAGCCTTTGCAAACTTAGTTTATATGAGCCCAAGATAAGAGGTGAGTGTGTGGCCTTAGGGAGCAGGAGGCTAGATGAATGAATCCCAGAACAAATAGGCAAATGGTGCTTTTGGGGACAGACCACATTTATGAACCTCTTGGGGGACAGGACCACCACACCACACTATAGATTCGCTTTATAAGGTTGGTCGCCAAACTGATCAGTAGTCTTCCATCACCATCATGACTGAGGTACACGTGGATCGTAGAAGGGTTAAGACGCCAAGCAGCAATGCAAGAACAAATCCGTCTGGGACACCAAACATCTAGCACTACCATGTTGTATGGTGTGGATTGCTACATCTTTATTTGCTTTTGCTTCAACATATATTATTATTTTTTTAACATTATGATCTTCTTCTTCTCTCGGCTGCTGTTGTCACAGTAGATCATCTTCTTCCATATCTTTCTGTCCACTGCATCTTGTTCTGTTACCCCCATCACCTGCATGTCCTCTCTCACCACATCCATAAACCTTCTCTTAGGCCTTCCTCTTTTCCTCTTGCCTGGCAGCTCTATCCTTAACATCCTTCTCCCAATCTACCCAGCATCTCTCCTCTGCATATGTCCAAACCAACTCCATCTCGCCTCTCTGACTGATGACCCTCTAACGTACTCATTTCTAATCCTGTCCATCCTCATCACACCCAATGCAAACTTAACATCTTTAAGTCTCTACCTCCAGCTAGGTCTCCTGCTTTCTGGTCAGTGCCACCGTCTCCAACCCATTTAACATAGCTGGTCTCACTACCATCCCGTAGACCTTCCCTTTCACTCTTGTTGAAAATTGATGTAAACGTATATTGAATATATTACCTCACCCTTTCACTCATTATAATTTTTTAACATTACAATATTAAACTGAATTGACTGCTTCTCTGGCTTGCATTTCCACCCTGTTTACTCTATAATCGAGAACTGAATGCTTTAGTTAGATCAATGCATAAAAAAGATGCTCCAGTAGAATTAAGGCAGTATCTTAATATAGAATAAAGTTCATCCTGTATATAATTGGCACAGTAACATGATATATGATGATGGCTGCGCAGAATTGATACGGTAGCATGATATAGGATAAAGTGTGGGCTGTACACCCTCATGTGCTCTTAAAGGTTGTGTTATGAGAGAATTAGATATTATACTGTGTGTCCGCATTAAAAAGAAGCTGTACAGGTACAAGACAGTATATGTTTTGAGGTGAGGCTTTGTGATGAATCAGCTCCCCATGCCCAAGCCATCTTAACCTCTTTGACCTAAGTGCAACACCTGTCACTTCCATACAAGACTTTCTCTCAAGTCCACCTTTGTCTTTCTGTGACACTTCTTGTTTCCATTCAATTAATCTTATCCCTGTTCTTTTCAGCTTTTCTTCATATTCTGCTTTCATCGGGCACATCTCACTCCCATAGCATTCTTCACACAGCTTTTCTAAACTTTGGCTCCATTAGAAGTGAGAATGGGAGCCAGCTATAGGCATTTCTTCCAAGGCCCTCACACCTTCATTGTTCCATGTTGGCAAAGACCAAGGTGATGAATGGAGGCAGAGGTACTGGAACTTGGCAATGCTTGGCCATTTGGCATGCGTGGCGGAGTCTCAGGAGAAATTCAGTGCAATGCAGGGCTTCTCAGAAGTGAGTGCATAAAAATGGAGTGGTGTGAGGGGTAGTCTTTGACCTTCTTTTGTAGAAAGTGTGTGAGGTGTTGCAAACTGTTGATGTAGTAAATGTCAATGTAGATCTGAGCAAACAGAGTTGCTTTAGAGAAGGAAGGAAAGTCCCGCTACTTATGTGACACATGCTGATGATGGGCGCCCATTCAGAACATATATATTTACATAGGTACTGTATGTACTTAATGATTAGTATCCTACCTAAATTAAAAAGAAATTTCTGTATATTTTTTTGAAAAATGACACAGATATTTTTATACCTAAATAGGAATTTAGCACCTTTGGTAGTTTGGCAAACACCGAGATGATTTCATCCTCCAGTAATAATAATGTGTTAAGATAATAACACAGGACATATTTAACTGCAGTGTATATTTAGACTGATTTTCTCGTTTGTGACTGTATGGGTTTATATAATTAAAGTTATTTGTTGATTCATGGTGTGAAGTCTCAACAGTTGAAATGTTGGGTTTTAAATTTCATTTTTGTTTTTGTCATGAAATTGACTTTAACCTAAAAAAAAATTAAAGATACTTATAAATTATAAATGAAATCTTTTTATTGAATGAGAGAATGCTGAAAATATTTTTTCTAAGCTTAAAGGGTCTCAATTTGCCAAGCTTTTTTTCATTCTTTTTTTTTTTTTTGCCACTGAGCAGGTTTTCATAATGAAGCAGTTTTTTGTTCCTATGTGCCTCACATAAAGAAGAGCTCAACAACAGAAGCATTGTTTTTTTTTCAGTATGGATTTAATGTTAACCTATGAAATGAAATAATGACATTTAACGTAAGCAAATGTAAACTATTACATGTAGGAAGCAAAAAAAAGTTAGATTTGCAAACACGATGGAAATTTAGAAACCTGAAGGTGCACCTTATGAGAAGGACCTGGCAGTCATCACTATCAACATCCAGGGATCTCAGCTGGGAACTTGAAGGTTGCCATTTCAAATCCTGGCAGTGACAGAAGGAATGCAACTCCATTGGGCCCTTGAACAAGGCCCTTAACCTGAAACTGCTCTTTACAAATAGCTGACCCTGCGCTCTGACCTCAAAACTCTCTGGAGATTAAGCTGGGGTACATGAACAATGACAAATCCCTAATATAAGAAATTGTATACGGTGAATAAAGGATTAAACATCACTAGAACAAAAATCAGACAGTGTTCAGAAGCCATTAAGAAGACTAACAGCATGTCAGGTTATATAGCGCCCTGATGTGTGGAGTACAAGTCACAGAAGGTTCTGCTCAAGCTTTATAACACACTGGTGAGGCCTCATCTGGAGTAATGGGTGCATTTCTGGTCTCTGAACTACAAAAAAGTACAACAGCTTCACAATAAGGAGATTGTGAGTTCACGTTCCAGGTCATCCCTGTGTGGTAGCGCTTTGAGTAGTGAGAAAAGCACAATATAAATGTAATGAATTATTGTTATTATTATTAAAAGAGACAGAGCAGTGCTAGAAAAAGTCCAGAGAAAAGCGACTAGGCTGTTTTGGGGAGTGGCAACGAGGTGAAGTGAGAGGTTGGGGATGGCGCAATATTAAGAAGTGTTAGAAATAAAGTGAGTGGAAAACAAAAGCAACTCTTTTACCTCTGAAAAACTTCTAATCATCCAGATTGTGCCATATTTAAATGAAAGCAGATGGTTTTATGACAGGACACCAGATGATTGCTGTTATAGATCAGTATAAGTGTGCATTTCAGTTCAGCTATTGATGTCTGGTTGTGGGTTGACACCTAGTGATAAGACTGGTTATGCCTTACATATTTTGTTAGTTGTTGTTCAATAAAGACAAGAAAGAAAAGGGCAAATGTCGTCTGCTTGTTCGTTCTTATCAAAGGAAAAGGTTACCATAGTGCACTGCATCACAAATACATGACAACTGCGGAGGCTGCCGGCGGGTCAGTGATCTTGTGGGTTCAGGAGCTGCTTTAGAGATTCTCCTGTTTGGCAGATGGTTTCTGGATGTATCGGACCGGATGGTGAACAGTTTTACTCTATGAGGTGGATGAGATATTGTGACAGCTTAGCTAGTAGCTAAGCAAATGGGCCAGATGATCTGAATAGTCTCCTTTCATTTGTTAAATTTCTTATATTCTTATGTTTTCAGGACTGCAGGAAATAAGTTATAAAAAAAAGATTGAAGGAGTTGAATTTTTCCAGTTTAAGCAAACAGAGATTATAAGGTGATATGGAGGAAGTGTTTAAAATTGTGAAGGAAATTAGTACAGTGGAATGCGAGTTATTTAAAAATGAGCTAAAGTGACATAGTTGGAAACTTATTATAAAGCTTTTCTTCACTTGGAGATAGAACTGTGGACACATGGGAAAAGTTACCAAGTAGTGTGGTGGATAGTAGGACTGTAGGGACATTCAAGACTTGACTTAACTTTTTAAATTTTAGTATACAAACACACTCGGCCAGTTAAGAAAATATATAGCATTTGAAGGTTCATAGGATCAACATTGTAATCCATGCAGAGAACAGTGAAATTCTTATTTGCCTGTGCTAATCAACATGCAACATGTCTCCACTCTCACCATGGTCAAAACATCTGTTGTATATCTGTCAAGTTTAACAATATATTTATCTATGGGTAATAATTGGTAGGGGCATCACACTCTGGAGCCTGGCAAAAGACAGTCCTACATTGGTGTTCAGATAGATAGATAGATAGATAGATAGATAGATAGATAGATAGATAGATAGATAGATAGATAGATAGATAGATAGATAGATAGATAGATAGATAGATAGATAGATAGATAGATAGATAGATAGATAGATAGATAGATAGATAGATAGATAGATAGATAGATAGATAGATAGATAGATAGATAGATAGATAGATACTTTATTAATCCCAAGGGGAAATTAACATACTCCAGCAGCAACATACTGATAAAGAACAATATTAAAGTAAAGATTGATAACAATGAAGGTAAAACAGACAATATTATTTTATAATGTTAACGTTTAACCCCCCGGGTGGAATTGAAGAGTCGCATAGTGTAGGGGAGGAACGATCCCCTCAGTCTGTCAGTGGAGCAGGACGGTGACAGCAGTCTGTCGCTGAAGCTGCTCCTCTGTCTAGAGATGATCCTGTTCAGTGGATGCAGTGGATTCTCCATGATTGATAGAAGCCTGCTCAGCGCCCGTCACTCTGCCACGGACGTCAAATTGTCCAGCTCTGTGCCTACAATAGAGCCTGACTTCCTCACCAGTTTGTCCAGGCGTGAGGCGTCCCTCTTCTTTAATGCTGTCTCCCCAGCACACCACCGTGTAGAAGAGGACGCTCACCACAACTGTCTGATAGAACATCTGTGGCATCATATTGCAGATGTAGAAGGATGCCAGTCTTCTAAGGAAGTATAGTCGGTTCTGTCCTTTCTTGCACCGAGTATCAGTATTGGCAGTCCAGTCCAATTTATCATCCAGCTGCACTCCCAGGTATTTATAGGTCTGTACCCTCTGCACACAGTAACCTCTGATAATCACAAGAATCAAAAATATGAAAAATACATCTATTGAAACAAAAACAAATTAACGTAAACTACATTCTGATACTAGAAAACTAAATATAGAGTTGGATAAAATGTTAAGTAGCTATAATAAAATATGCATCTATGATATATCATTAATTAAAAAAGAAAAAATTGGTATTAATGGGCTCCTTTCAAAAAAACATTAGGGGGGTTTGATTAAAACTGTTATGAAAACTCGGGTTGCAAATACACGATAGATAGATAGATAGATAGATAGATAGATAGATAGATAGATAGATAGATAGATAGATAGATAGATAGATAGATAGATAGATAGATAATTTTACAGAAGCTCAAGAAATATAGATATATTTCAACAAACAACAACAACACATACAAGAATTACAAAAATGTCTGAGTTGTCACATAATAAGAGAGCAGTCACGGTGAGACATTACAAAGGTGTATGAGCACAGGTATGAAGGAGCTCCAGTAAAGTTTCTTGATGCACTTCTGCTGAATAGTTTGTTCTCTCAAAGTACTTAATAATAGTGTGAGTGGGGAGTTTCAGCATTGTTCATAACGGCCATTAGTTTTGTCAAACAAAACACATTTTCTTAATACATAACAATAGATAGGTAGATAATAACTAATGTATTAAAAATGAATTGTGCACTCAAGTGCCCCTTTTTCTGCTGAAATTCTTATTAAGTTTACACTTATACTTTATTTTTGATGTAAAATGATTTTTTCAAAATCCATTCCTCATGAAGATCTTCATCTGTTGTATTGGTGTAACAAATTAAAGAGCACATCATGGTGGATATGCACAGAATTAAAAAGGAAGCCACAAAGTATGAAATAGTTGTAGTTGTATAAGGCATATAAGACTATAAATTCCACGGGGTAGGTGTGAGCATGAGGGCAATGGTTAAAAAGAATATTTGGAAGGCCAAAAGACAGTGGGAGAAAAGTATTGCAGAAAAGGTGAATGATGACACAAAGAGATTCTTTCAACGTTTTAGCTGTAAGGGAATGGTCAAGGGGGAAGTGAACACTATGAGGAATTTTAAAGGTAAGCTAGAAGGTACAGTGAAATAGCAGATGCCCTAATCTTGCTTTGTATTGAGGTTTACACATGTGAAGGACTGGGTAACCTAGAGTACCAGGAGCTACTAAGGACATACTTAGTCATTTGGACATAACAGAGGGAGAAGTACTGCTTGGATTAAATAGACTGAAATCTTACAAATCACCATGACCAGGTACCATTTATCCTTCAGTACTTAGGAAAGTTAGTGAGTACATACAGTATATAAACCCTTTTAGAAAAATGTCTGCACACTGGGGACATAAAGACTGGAAAACACTACATTTTTTCCTGTTATATAAAAATAGTGAACAGGATTATCCAAGTAGCTAGAGGCTAGTAAACTCAATGTACATCACATTAATGGAAGGAATTATTAAGAAAAAGATTCATCAGCACACATCCAGAACAGGAGTTTTAGTGAGTAAATTCTCAACAGGAAGACACATTTCACTAATATGCTGGAATTCAACGAGGAAGCAACAAAAGTATATGATTAAAGATGTTCAATGATATTATTCATCTTGATTCTTTTAAGGCTTTTGGTAAGTGCCAGATGAAAGATTGATGATCAAACTGGAATTCAAGGTGTGGTGTTTAGGACAGAACAAAATTGGTTCAAACACAGGAAGCAGAGGGTTATGGTGAGGGAACCTTTTCAGAATTAGGTGATGTTAAAAGAGGTGTCCCTGAGGGGTCAGTGCTGGGACCACTGCTCTTCTTAAAATACAAAAATGATCTGGACAAGAATTGATTTGCTTATAATACCAATCTAGGTAGATGACTAGATAAGGTGGAATTAGTTCAATTGTAATACAGAGACTTCGGCACCAAACAGATTTGGGCCGATTTGTGATAGATGAAATTTATTGTAAATAAGAAGTGTTGCATGTAAGAAGAAGAAATGTTGGTGTTAAATAAACAATTTGAAGACTAAAACTTGAAAGCACACCTTCTGGGAAGAATCTAGGAGTCATAGTGGACTCGTCACTATCTACATCGAGGCAGTGCACAGAAGCATTAAGAAGGTTACTGTATATACCACAATATGTGGAGTACAAGTCAAGGGATGCGATGCTTATGTTATACGGCAAGGCCTCAACTGGAGTACTATGTATGGTATGTGCAGTTTTGGTCTTAATGTGACAAGAAAGACATAACAGTGCTAGAGAAAGTTCAGAGAAGAGTGAATGGGCTAATTTCTGGATGAAGAGATACGAGCTACAAGGAGGAACTAAAATAGTTTAAACAAACAGAGATTAAGAGGTGACATGAGCGACATTTTATGAAAGGAAATCGGACATCTGTCACTTCCAAGATCTCAGGGACACGGTTGGAAACCTAAGGACAGAAACAACAAAAACAACATTTATGTATATAGCACATTTTCATACAAAAAAAATAGCTCAAAGTGCTTTACATAATGAAGAATAGAAAAATAAAAGACACAATAAGAAAATAAAATAAGTCAACATTAATTAACATAGAATAAGAGTAAGGTCTGATGGCCAGGTTGGACAGAAAAAACAAACAAACAAAAAAAAAAACTAGAGAAAAAAATAAAATCTGCAGGGATTCCAGACCATGAGACCGCCCAGTCCCCTCTCAAATGAGAAAAATGTTAGAAAGTTTGTCTTCATGCAAAGAATCATAAATGCGTGAAAAATATTAATAAGTAGTGTGGTGGTAGAGCAGGACCGTTAAAACACGACTTGATGTTATTTTAGATAGTCTAGGTGATTAGGATGAACTCGCTCAATTTTTCTAATGCTTTCTGATCAAATCATCAATTACAATTTTCCAGATGTTGAATCAGTTTTGTTAATACGTTGACAGAATTAAGTTTTAATTGCTGATTATGTGTAGATTGATTTTCTTGTAATAGGATTAAGCAATCCCATATGTCCAATATGAAAGCTCAAACATTGTACTTCTGGCTTCATTTTTGTTGGTCATCATGGAATTGCTCTTAAACTATTTCTGCTCAAAAAACTTGCATAACCCCACATACTGTATTTGTCTGAAACATGGCTATTTTTTAATGAAATATAGGAAAAAGAATTTCTTCATACCTTGATAGGTCTCCATGTGAGCAGTGTTTGTAGCATATCACACGTCAAGATGAATTTTCTTACTTTAAGATAAGGTTTAAGTCATAATTGCATTGCACATTTAGATAGATGATCGAGATTGTGACTAATACGTTTAAGTAATTTAAGAGTTGTTTTTCCAACATGATTGCGGGAGGAAGGATCATCAATTAAAATGTTAAGTTTGTAACTTTATTTTTATATTTCTAATATAATTAGCTCTATGCTATTTTCTCACAGTTTACAATAATATGTATAAAAGACAGAAATCATCTTTGAAAGGGAGTCGGTCGTGTCACAAAGCAATACAGGAAAGATTTTCTTCCTGTCTTAAAAGATCTCCACATGACTACTGTTTGTAGCTTGGCACACATCGAGGTGAATCCGTCCTGCGGCAATTGAATTAAGATAATACTAGAGTGCGAATTTAATTGCAATATATGTTTACATCAATTTTCATGTTTGTGACTGCCCAGATTTCCAGTAATTAAACAATTATATGATACGATGTGACGTTTTCATTTTTCTTCTTCCCTGGAGCAGCCACCTATGAGGTGCACACTGTTTTACAGATACCCCCACATTAGAGGTGTTAACCAAGGACTTCCTGGAGGCCAGATGCTTGGTCCACCTCCTTCACTCTACATATTGGGAAATCTGTCATTTAGACCTCGGTTAAAGGGTTTGTGGGCATGGGCATGCATGGGCAGGCACAAGTGACATCTGTTAAGGCGTGAATCAAGTTCATGCTTCCTGTAAATTTTTGTGAAAAAGTGACACCGTGTTGTTTGGTGTTTACGGAAATGTGTATTCGTCCAAGGATGTCTGTGCTTTGTGTTGATCCCAGTGTCTTACAGGTCTTTAATTATACTCAATGAGCCATCTAATTTAAGAATGGGCTTTAAGATTAAATTTTCCTTTACGGAAATTCTGGGATGGCTAATTCTAGTCACGAAAACAGTTCCATCTCACCTTCCTGCTCAACAAAAAATCTTCACCCATTTTCTATTCAAAACATCTTGACCTTAAGGTCTGATGAATGTTTAAGTGTGGTTGTGTCAGGTTGGTCGTTTGTTGAATGATGATTATGTTTGTATGGAAGCTTCATTCGTATGCTCTTCACCAAATGGTGTTATGGCCGTAATACTTCAATTACTTTCAGTATGTGAGTTTGGCTCTGGCCAGGAAGCCCTTTGGAATTTAGGTTCCATGGCAAGTCTCTATGGCTCCTGGAGGAGACGCTGTACTCCCAGATTTTGCTTACCGAGATGGCAATATACTGTTGCAGCTGGAGCTTAATGGAGTAATTATCTATGGCATCAATGTCTAAATCTCTACTATTTGTATTCCTCGTCTACCCTTGGGCGATCTAATTTTTATCCCATGGTTTTGGTTCATAATTTGGCTACTTTTTAAGAATTATTTAATCAGAAGCACATCTGCCTGTTTTCTTAACGATACCTTTTTTCTGGAGACACTAACAACTTCACCTGCTTTCTAAGAGACGGGCCCACAGCTCATGACTTGTTCATGTTTGTTCTCACATCCTGTAATCACTTCAGTCAGCCCCACCAGCAATATAAGAGCTACAATGCCGGGCTTATTTCTAGGAAGGTTGGAGTGGCATGTGGGTGTTTACCACCTGGTACAGTGAAATTACCTAATGTTACCTGGAAAAAGAGGCCGTGTGTATGGATTTAGGAAAGAAAAATGCCTTGGCAAACTTATCTGAGAAGTTGGCATTTTTAGAGCAAAATAAAAATTGCATTGGTATGTGACAATCATTCTCATGGGCATGGGACAAGCGGCTATGTGTGGGACCTTCAAGAAGCTGCTTGTAATGTTATTTAGATTTATCTGTGAAGTTCACTTTAGTAGATTTTACCATAAAGGCAACATGTAAAACATTCATTATTGGTTTGTCAATTGATCCTATGTCAGGAAATGTCAAGTATATGAATTAACTATGAAGTAACCTAATTTCTAAAAGCTGAAATGAAGGATGTTCTAGATATTATCGTCATCATCATGAGAGTCAGAGTATTAGCATGTTGAGCAGGGCTGACCAGGCCTTTCTCTGCCAATCCTTTTTGGGGAAAAAACAAGACCCTCCAGGGTATCCCACGTCTGGCCATAAGCCTTCTCATGGTGACCTACAAGGAGAGACACAACAATTCCAGGAGTCACATCTTTATGTATAATATGCTACTGTGGCTGTTCGTTTGTCAGTCCAGGATTTTAAATCACCTGTAGCTGGCAAACCATTTGGCCTATCGACCTGAAAGTTGGTACACATATACTACATGATGTCTACTATCCGCTTTCAGGGTGGTGATTGACCTCCAAGGTTATTCCTCTTTTTATTTTTATTTTATTTTATTGTAGACCCAACTCTCAGCAGCGGCCAGCAGGGCAACCATGTGGCGCATACGTACAGGCGCCGTTCTCATCCCTACCACCTTTGCCGTCACTTCCCCTACCTCTCCATATCTTAAATCATTGTTGAGACAGATTGAGGACTTGCAGCACAAACACTGAGTTAATCGGCTTTAACGTGAAAAGATGCCGACGAAAGAAGAGAAGAAGCAGGCTGCTAGGGTGGAGAAAAGAAGAGCTGCTCAGGAAGCAGCAAGCGCATCAAGTCAAGTGTATTCACAGCATGTTGTCATGCAGTGCGCTGTTACTGGTAAATAATATTTATTATAAAACTTAAAGCAATTCTATTTTAGTCACCTTCAACATACTCTCCTTCAAATGCAACAGACTTGTTCCAGATCTTCCCACGTTCGGGGAAATATTCCTTGTTTTCATCTTCTCTTATAGTGTCTAGACCCCGCTTCCCTTTTTTCCTGTATTACTTCCACAATCACAAATCTTCTTCCCTTCAGTCTCAATTTGAATTTCAAGAACAAAAAGAAATCACAGGAAGTGAGATCTGGTGAATATGAGGGGTCACAAAGTAAAGATCGCATTGTTTTTGATGAAAAACACTTTGACTGACAGCACAGTGCGTGAATGACTGCTGCCATGGTGTGTTGGGTGCAGGACTTCTCTGAATGTTCTTTCCAACATATTTTATGTATATAGCGCTCTTCACTGAGTAGAGACACAGAGCACTGTAAAGAATTTTCAGTTAAAATTTTCTAATGCTTTCTTGGTAGATGCCTCAGCAGTTCAATGTAAATTAACAGCTCGTCAATGGAGAATAACCGCTTTGTGACCAAGTTCATCAGCGTCGTAAAACTCAATCATTATGGTCTCCTGAAAATCTGCCATGGTGGCTTGGAGGAAAAAAGTGGCCCAGAGACTCCTGTAGGTTTATAGAATAAACACAAGAAATTTGCACTCGATCAGCTCTGCAAGATATCACTCAGTGGACTGAATAACCAGACTGTAAGCATACAATACCTAGTGGCATATTTGATAACCACACCCTAATGCCATGATATGGACCAATTCTGGGAATTTTAGGAACACGCTTTGTATGGCAAGTACATCTCTTGTGGGAGGAGGCCAGAGGCATTCTGACTACTTGGGAAAACTACCTGAACAGGCATCTCTTAACTCAGAGAAACAACAGTTCTACTCCAGGTGTCATGATTTAGACTGAAAACTGATGCTTTGTTGCCTTTTCCTTTAACAGAAACCATATTGTGTACTGTTGTCGGGGTCACATCCCTTGTTTCTAGTGGCCAGGATCATGAACGTAACTTAATCAACAGCCAGCATAAATGTCTTTCACTATGAACCTTATCCGATCTGTGGATAAAATCCTCAATTTCATTTTGATCTATGATCTTCTTGTATTGCTTGGTTTCAACTTATGGTCTGTTATTTGACCTTGATTTTGCCTCTCGTCTGGGTTACGGTCACTACGGTTTATTTTTATTCTTTTTTTTTTTTTTGCCTTTTGCCTGTTTCTCCCAGTTTACTCACAAAATCGGTTCTCGTCTCTTCCTGCCAAGTTAGGACGCCACGATTCTTCTGAATTCCTCTCCCTGTCACACAGCCCAGAGACCTCGGTGGCTGAGTGACCCAAACATCCTGGTGGGTCAAAAATAGATTCAGGTGTGATACCAGTTAGACGATAGGCAGGAGTGAGACAGACCCAGGTGTGGTCCGAACACTGCACTAAATCACAATGCTGAGTCTTAAGAGTTCAGCTTCTTAGTTAGGTCAGGTATCCACAATAAAAAGATGCACCTAAAAAGATAAGAAAAGCACAGATAGGGGTATAATTAAAGAAAATTCTCAAACATTTACATCAATTGATAGCTACTTCTAACATTAGGGTAAGGCTTGGCCCAGACAGAATAAGATGGTTGGCAATTAGATTAAAATGATGCTAACAATTAAACTCATAAATCAGCTGCATTTCACCTTTGATTGCTGGTTGCGTACTCGATTTTCATCCTGTGTAAATATATGCTATTTAAAATAACACGTCTCAATTTCAACCGCTGTCTCCCCCTATACAAGTCAACTTGCTCTGTAAAAAATACAAAAGCGATTGCGCAACACTAGTAAAGCCCCCTGAGCTGTGGTTCAGTATAGAAAGATGCTACATAATCCAGAGTCCGTTGGTATCATCATCATCATCATTATTGTCAACAACTGCTGCTCCCTTGGGCCCTTGAGCAAGGCCCTTAACCTTAAAATGGCTCCAATGGTTGACCCTGAGTTCTGAACTCCAAAAGGTCATGCAGGCCCCTCAGGGATTAATAAAGTGTACTAAATGGCAATAACAATGACAACCACAGCAATAATAACAATAGTAATAATAATAATAATAATAATAATTGGAATAGGATCCTTACTGAGCTGAGCCCACCAAATGTTGCTCCTTCCCTGTCATGATCTCCAACTGCAGTCCCAGTATATGAAGGTAGCTATACAGCAGGTAAAACCATACAGATGAAGTTCACAAAGAAAACAAAAACAAATTTAAAATAAAATTTAAATAAAACCTGTGCATTAAGGCAGGCTTAACCAATTTAATATCACTACTATGAATTCAGTTAGTCTTTTCATAACGTGACAAAGGAGGACGTGTTCCCTGAGACTGGCTGATTTTTAATCCTATTGTGTATGTTCTTTAATATACAAAGAAGGAGCAACCTTCCTGGAAGCCAATGAACAATATTGTTCATGTTTAAAACTTTTTTAAAACTTTTGGATATACACTCTATTGTTATTGTCGTATTTTAGAAACACAGATTTGGGTAAGTTTCTTTAGATAGCTAGCTAACAGCTAGTTCCTCCCAATGTCTGACATATTTAAATGTGATCAGGAGTCTTTTCTTTGCTTCACTTATGGTGAGACTAACCTCAAATCTGCTACCTTAAGTGTTTTTTAGGGATGTGGTGAAGGTACGTAAAACTTATAACATGTGGATAGTCCACTCCAAATATATAAAGCTCAGTTTGGGTATGTCTGTGTATTTACCTGGAATGTAAATCCACGCAGTGGCCACATTTTGTGCAAAATCCCTATTTGTGTGTTTTGCTTCATTCCAAAATTTAGTCAGTGCCCCCCCACACCAGGTAACTTTTATTTTTCCAGCATGAAAATCCATGCTGTTGTCACAATTTTGCACAGATTCTGTTAACGGGGAACGCCATAGGCTACTTTTCGTTCCGTTCCATCTTGGACACTGCCAATTGGTGCCCTCACTCTGGCAGCACCACATATCCCTTCTAGTTAATAATAAATGACAATCTCAAACCGAACCCAGCTTAAGGGGGCGCAGGGTGTCTGTTGTGTCACAGGTCTAGTGTCCGGAAAGATGAACACGTTAGAAAATGTAGGCATGGCATAACATTCAGGTTCATTGTGGGACTTAATCACTGCTTTATTTACATCACCAGAAACACAGATATCACATTTTTATCTATTAAATATTTTGGTAACACTTTATATTAAATTTTTCATTAATAAATCTTTGCGAATTTTAACAATGAATGAATAGTTGCAAGTTTAGAACAGGTACTGCACAATAATGTACTACTAATAAAGAAATAAGTTTTAAAGATACAACGAGGGATTATATAATGTTTGTTGCTGTCTTATTAATGAAAATTATTTGTGTTTAATAATGTAAAAATAAATCAAAGAATTTAAGTCTATGCATTAGTGGAGTTTTTTTTTTTTTTTTTACTATATCATATGAAAAGAATTAGTGCAGTGGATCCAGGCTGTTACATTAAAATAAATTCTTCAACAAGAACAACATGGAGACCCAGGTGGAAACTTTAAAGAGAGAACCATAAACACATGAGACAGATTAGCGGGTAGTGTGGTAGACAGTAGGACTTTAGAGGCCTTCAGATTTTAACTTATTATTATTTTGGTGAATAGGATGGACGAGTTTGTTAGGTGGGGAGGTCTGCTCTCGTCACAGTTTTTCTAATGTTCTCATCATGCTGTTAAAAACCGGGCTCAAATAGACTTGTGGTGACTCGGCAGCTTTTATAGACAGCAGAGACCAACTCGGCTGATGAAAAAAACAACTTTATTTGGTTGCAGTTTTGTTAAGTGTTGGTTGTGTGTGGAGATGTAGACCAACTGCAGCTCAGATTTGTTAAATATTTTGAATGAGGTGCCTACTGGAGTGCGAAAGTCTGTGTTGAAATCTCAAGCTAAATGTGGCTGCGGTGGACCATGCTGTAATTTAAATTATGAATAGAGCCATGAGGTTGTTTTAAGTGGGACGAAAATACTGAGGACATGCAATTTATTCGCTGCTCGCCTTATGTGACCACACTTAAGGAGCTTTGCCCCTTTTCCAATCGCTTTCAGATGAATTAAGTGACAATTTGCTTTCCTTGCTTGTATTCTTTTAGTTTGAAAAGATCCTTAAACCTTCATGTTATAACTTGGAAGTAGAGGAAACACTAAACTTGGTGCTGCTCAGTCTACTAATGTGATGTCAAGTGCCTGGCCTTATGTGCAACTACGAGGTGAGACACAAAAATAACTGGACTGGTAACACAAAATATA
Source organism: Polypterus senegalus (assembly GCF_016835505.1). Classification (NCBI taxonomy): domain Eukaryota; kingdom Metazoa; phylum Chordata; class Cladistia; order Polypteriformes; family Polypteridae; genus Polypterus; species Polypterus senegalus. Next base: position 31,665,380 of record NC_053155.1, on the reverse strand, counting down.
TTTATTGATGAATTGCGGCATTCTAAACATTGTCACCTTCTAAATCCTCCCTCTTCCTCCCGATCTCTACGCTGCTCCATACGTATCTTCCATTGACTGAAACAGTGCTGGACGTCTTCTTGCTTGAGGCTCTTTAACAGGCTTGCCGTTTCAGTCTTCACTTCATCTATTGAAGAAAAATGTGTTCCCTTCAGGTCACTTTTGACTTTCAGAAACAAGTAAAAATCACAGGGAGCTAAATCGGGCGAATAGGGAGGATGATCGAGGACAGGAATGTTTTCGTCAGTCAGAAGAGAAACTTTGCGAGAAATTTGATGTTGATTCGCTTTTTGATTTTTTCACCCGACATTATCGCGGCAACTTACAGTATGTAGCGATTGTTGTACAAATACTGACTGGGGTTTCCACAGGATATACCTAACCGGTCGATGGTTTGAGAGGGCGTGAAGGAGGGGATATAGTTCTATGATTCACATCCGGCCGACCTCCTGATGGTTTTCCAGGAAAGCCACAAGTGCAGTCCGGTTATTTTTGTGTCTCACCTCGTATATTGGTGTTTGAATGTATCGGGGAGATGTTTAGCAGGGCAAGTAAAAAGAAGAAAGTATTTACAACATAAAAGTTTAAATAACCTCTTCTAAGATACATTTGAAATGTTGAATAATTCAATAACTAAGGTTACAAAGACTTTTTCTATCTTTAAATTTTGAAATTTCAAAAGTTTGTAAATCACACGCTATTCAAAATATATAAGAACTTAAGAAATTTGAGACGTGAGACAAGATCATTCAGTCCATTAAGCCCACTTGCTTAGCTAAGAGCTATGCTGTTCCCATACCTCATCCAGACACTTCTTAAAGGTTCTAGAGGTTTCTGCTTCAATGACATCAGACTCTTTGAGTGAAGAAGTGTTTCCTGGATTCAATCCTAAATTCACTTCCTCTTACTTTCCACTGACATCCTCGAGTATGGGTGTTCTTGATTTGATTTAATTTGAAAGAACTCTGAGGATTTTGAAGACCTGAATTAGGTCTCTGTGTGGTCTCCTGTTCTTGACATGTCCTTAAGTGCATATATGGCTGCTCTCCTCTGCACAGTTTCAAGTGCCGCTATGTCGTTTTTGTAGTGGAGTGACCAGAACTGCACACAATATTTCCGATGCGCTCTCACTGGTCTATTATATAGTCTGAGCATAGCGTCCATTGATTAATATTCAACAGTATTATGATATAACATTTTATTTTCATCATATTTAGATGATGAAAAGGTTGTGTCACCATAAACCCCTAAGTCGTTTTTAGAGGTTGTTTCCCATATGACCGTGTCTCATGTCTTGTATTTATAATTGACTAGCTGACAATTAGACAAATAGACAAAAACCCGATCTAAATCCGTTAAGTACTTATATCGTGAAAAGCGGACACACATACAGACACACATACAGACAGACGTTGGATTTTATATATAGATATGTCCCTTTTGCTCCCTTTAAGCACTCTGCACTTTTCCACATTAAGCTGCACTTTTCCAAATGTTGACCCAGTTGTGATGTTTTTCCAGGTCGTTTTGAACTCTTTTGTCTGCTATTCCTCCAGTTTCAGTGCCATCTGTAAATTTCACAAGTTTATTAACTACACAGGAATTAATGTGATTCATGTAAATCAGAAGTAACAGTCCAAGGACAGACCCCTGAGGGACCTCCCTCCATTCTCTTCTTACCTGTACTCTTTGCCTCCTGTCAGTTAACCGACTTGAGATCCTGTTTTGTAGGTTACTTTGGATGCTGACAGCTTCTTGTTTCAGAATTCATTTTTGGTTTGAGTGTCAAAGGCTTTTTGTAAGTCTAAGTAAATGTTGTCGGATGCTTTGTGTTTTGTTAACTTTTGCAGTTGCCTGTTCAAAAAAATCTGAAAAATTGGTTTGGCAAGATCTTCCCCTCATAAATCCACGCTGGCTGCTATTCTGTATGCTCTTTTCATATTGGCACTTTTCTGATTGATTTCTTTTTCCATTCCGTTTACATAGTTTTCCGTAGTACAGACGTAAGACTTATTGGTTTTGTCTCTCGCCTTGAAGATTGGAGTCGCATTTGCACCTTTCCAGTCCTCCAGCACTTCTCCTTTCTCAATGAAAATGTCATTTTCCTGACAAGGAAGAATAAGTGTTGTCAGTGTCGACAAACCTGGTCGAGTGGGAATCAAATTGTTTCACAGAGACCTTCTAACTGACAAGATGACAACAATGGCTGCTTATCACTATACATATAAATGCAGTCAGTCAGTCATTACCCAACCCTCTATATCCTAACACAGGGTCATGGGGGTCTGCTGGAGCCAATCCCAGCCAGCATAGGGCGCAAGACAGAAACAAATCCCAGGCAGTGTGCCAGCCCACCGCAAGGCACACACACACACACAAAGCACACACTATGGACAATTTAGGATCGCCAATGCACCTAACCTGCGTGTCTTTGGACTGTGGGAGGAAACCGGAGCACCAGGAGGAAACCCACACAGACACAGGGAGAACATGCAAACTCCACTGCTACCACTGCGTCACCGTGCCGCCCTATATAAATGCACCTAATAATAATTCACTAATCCTAAAATCCACATGAAGTGCTGGTTGAAGCCCATATGGAGTACAAGGCAGGCTGGAATACTAAACCAGGGGGGCACGCACAACTCCTTAGTTGCCAAAACAACACCCCTCGGTGTTCATAGCCTGAACAGATAGGATGTGGAGGTGGAAAGATCTGGAGCACGCAACGCTTGACTTATCAAAACACCACGCCTTGCTGTTCACAGCTCTTACGTGATGAAAAGTCATGGAGCATGTGGTGCTTGAGCTACATAAAAGGTACCCCTCACTATCCAAAGTCTGCTACCTTTAACTTTCTGAAACAGCACCTAACAGGTGTAGATGGCCTACTGTACATACAGTATGTCTTCTAATGGATTGACTGGCTCTGATCCACATTGTGAAACCATTTGCTTCATTATACAGACGTAGAGGGTTGGCGTCTGTCATTGCACACGGTTGGACCACAGTGCACCACAGGTTGTGGGAGAACACCAGAGTGCTTACATTAAAACCTGAATGAAAACAAAGAGAACATGCAAACAGGCAATGACCTGGCCTGGATTTGAATCCAGGCGTAATGAGACAATGGCATAACAACGTAACAAAACACGGTATTTTCAGAACTTTCTCAAACAGTTCAGGGATGTGGAGGCCAAGAGCCAAAATCCACTCATCATCATTATAACCATAAAAATAATAAAAATCTAAAATACAGCTTTTTCTTTTTACCCAGCAGATGAAAGGAAGAATGATTTCCCAAGGAGAAAACAAACGGTCTCATTTTTACTCTTTTTTACTGGTAAGTTACCTTTTGTTAAAATGTTTGATTATATAAATTAGCAACTTTTCTTTTTTTATCTGTGTCGACTATTGTTATCAAACATATTGCACATTCACTTTTTATCAGAGCTGCATTAACTCTATTCAGATGCAGTGGGCCAGAGCAATCCTGGCAGAGGTGGGCACCAGACAGGTAACAACTCATATGGGAGACACCTACAACTTTCTCATGAACTATTTAGAGTCACGAGTGATCATAACCTTCATGTATTTGGGGATGTGGGAGAAAAAACAGAATATCTACTGGAAAATTCAGGGAGAACTGGTGGACTCCACATGGACAACAATCAGGAGCGCAATTCAAACTCAGGACACCGGATCCATGAAGTAGCTGCAAAAACCAATGTGCTTTCTTAACAACAGTAGAAATGTCACTTTTTAGTGTTTAACGTGGAGTTATGTGGTTTTTTCTTGTAGCTTCACACCTGATCTTTATTAATAAAGTTGGAGATTTGTACACCCCATGACAAGCTGGGCTCCAAGCTGCTAGTCTGATAAATTAGGGAAATTAGCAACTAACAGTAAACTATAATTAGCACTATATATTGTACATTTTCCCATAGAGTGGATTCAAAAAGTGTGCACCTTTCAAAGTGATGCCCAATCCACTCTATTTGCCTTTGGTGGACTCCATTCAAGTTCTGGACACATCTCAATGAAACTACAGATTTAAATCAAACAGGCAAATAAAGCAAATAGGATGCACCTCACCACATTTTGGAGAGCCACATTAAAGGGTTGGAATTCATATATAAATGAATGATTTCAGTTTTTGATTTTTAATAAACTTTCTAAAAACATATTTTCACTTTGTCATTATGGGTTATCTGCGGTGCCCTGCCCGGGGTTTATTTCCTGCCTTGTGCCCTGTGTTAGCTGGGATTGGCTCCAGCAGACCCCGTGACCCTGTAGTTTAGATATAGCGGGTTGGATAATGGATGGATTATGGGTTAGTGAGTGTAAATTGATGGCATGAAGAAGTCTTCCGAGTACTTTCTGAATCCATTGTATATACTGTAATTTATCGACTATGCTGCAAAAAGCTTCAGGCAGGATGGACGTGGATTGCAGAGAAAGCATGTGGCTCAAGCAGCTATTTTACATTGGGATGGTACCACTGCAAATTGACAATAATACATGAATAAACATGATGTGCATACATATTTTCCGAATTGGTCAGGGAGGGGAGAAGATTATGTGGAGTTAGAACGCTAAACAACCAAAGTCGGAGAGATATCTAAGAAAGTGCAGGAAAGTAGGTTGAAGTGGACATATGAGGAGGACAGACAATGAATATGTGATGGGAATGGGAGTACTGGGGATCAGAACGCGAGGAAGACCAACACCGAGGTGGACGAATCAAGTCAAAGAAGATCTGAAGGAAAATAGTTTGACTGGCTAGGAGGTGCAGAACCAAGAAGGTTTATCAAGTACATCAACCCCACATAGAAGTGGGAAAACATGAAGAGGAAGAAGAAGAACACTAAACAAAACAGTACAGAATAAACAAAAAGTCATATTTTAGAAATATCATTTACACATAAACGTTATGAGAAATAGCATTGTTTATATATCTAATTGAACTGTGTATCGTTGTAGTGTGATTTTTAAAATTAAGATGCTTTTCAATTCACAAACACAGATGTTTCAATGTAAGATTTTTCTGCTCCTTAATGATGGCGCTCTAGAGTGATGGCGTGTTCCATGCTGATCAGTACTGTATTCTGTAACGATATTGACACTATAAACCTACAGTATATCTTAAATTGGCTTGACAGCTGGACATTTTCAAGCATTTTTATAATGTCTTAATATTTCCATGTCGTAATCTTTGTATTTAAATTATTTTATTGTACTGCCAGCAAACTGCACAGTGGGAAGGAGAATGAACACACTAGATCAGAAAGTTAAACAAGGCCAAAAGTAAAACTCATCCTAAACCGAAACACCAGAATCAGAGCGTAAAATGAAAATCATGGTCAAAAGCAGAAGTGAAAATTGAAGATCAGGGATAAATGACCAAGGAGTTTTATAGTGTTGTTATCCAAATCACACATTGACGGTGACTGGACGAGACGATATTTAACTCGTCACAGCGATGACGTTTGTAATTGTGATGAACAAAACCACACCCCTTGGCAACCTGGCATGCTGTGTAAGCAACAGAGCACACGACATGGTGGCATCTGAGGAAAACAAGATGGAGCATAATGATAATTATAACTTACAATTTAAATAGTGCACAGAAAAATTAGGAAGCTAGGCTGGAAATGTTCTATAAACCCTAAAGTCAATGTTCCCAAACTCAAACCCGGAGTAAGACTGACAGTGCAGATCCTGCCACATGCTCCCTCTTCCAGTTTTGGGAGCCTCTTGAACCCAACACCGTTGATAATGTAACCGAGTGAGTGAACAGATGGGGACAAACCACACACTGAGCAAGGGATGGTGCAAAGTGCGTTTGTATCCAAAAGTCCAGTGCTCCATAGATCCATAAATAATTCCTAAAAGCTCTGAAAATCCAAGTGTTTAAAACCAGGCTAAAAATGAGAATAAAAACCAGCAAAAGTCATTGGGACAAATGAGCCAAGCACAACTCCTTCCATGTCTCCCCAGCCCACCCATGGCTCGCTCAACTGGCGGAGACTTCAGCAGCCGTGGTCCTCTCACTCCTGACCCTCGTCTAGGCTGCCTCCATCGGTGTCTGCCAGACTGCTCAGGGTCGGTTTTCCTCTCGTCATCCTTCACACTCATGTAGTCATCCCTCGGATACCTGGAGAGGATGCCACCTCGATCGCACCCACTTGACACAATCACTGGGTACAATCCATCCCTAGAGCTCTAAACCCCTTGTGGGACCCCTGACCACACTGCACTCTCTCTTCCACTAGCTGGCTGGCTCGTCCTCTTTCACTGCCCCAATGCCACACTCTCGCTCTGCAGCCTTACTTTCTTTTCTCTTTCCTTTTTTTCTGTGTCAGCCCATTACGTATACGGCTCTGAGGGCTCAGAGTCCCAATCTCACGCTGCAGGAAGCCGATGAAGCAATTGAGAACGATAGCGCCTTCATGTGTAGGTGCGTCTCGCCCCAACTACCTCATCAACTCCCCATGGTTGTTCCCACGGAGGCTGAAATGGCCAAACGGATTATTTATGAAAAACTGGCCATTCTTTCGGAGCCGCAATATCACAAAGACTATTTAATATTTGACGATAATTTTTTTAAACTCAATATCCATGTTAATTTCTTTATTGTTACAGGTTTTCTATTTTTCTTGTTCATCATCCATCTATTTTCTAAAACTGCTTATTCTATTATAATAATAACCAGTAATTGCGTACTGCACAACAACGTGCAGGGAATCCACTTGACTTGAGCATTTCTAGTTTTCATCCTCTTTCTTTCTCTGTACGTTTAGCATTCATTTGCTCAGAGGTTGATGCGCTTGCTGCTTCCTGAGCAGTTCTTCTTTTCTCCACCCTAGCGGCCCACTGCTTCTCTTCTTTCGTCAGCATCTTTTCACGTTAAAACTGATTAAGTCAGTTTTTGTGTTACAATTACTTAGTACATTTTCTTTAATTTTTCACTTAAGCTGGTACCAAATTTCAAGTCAATAGGTGAAAGGGTTTGCGAGCTACAGGTGATTTAAAATCCCGGACAGCCACGGTAGTGTATTATATAAGAAGATAATAATAATTAATTTTATTCATAAGGCACTTTACATTTGTAGTAAACCTCAAAGCGCTACATAAAAAATTTTAAACAAAGATACAAGATAAAAACAAAGATAAAACAATAATTAGAGGCAAATTTGTTAATATGCTTTCCTAAATAGAAAAGTCTTAACTGTTTTTTAAAACAGCCCACAATCTGCTGTGTTCTCAGGTTGTCTGATAGGGCATTCCAGAGCCGTGGAGCAGCGACTACAAAGGCTCGGTCACCCAAGTTTGGTCATAGGGGGGCAAAGACAATAGGTATTTGTAAGATGAAGGTTTCTTGTAGTGGATTGTAATATAAGAAGTTCCTTAAGGTATTGTGGATACACTAGTGAGTGAGCAAACAAAGTTTGTATTCAATACGGAGGTGGATAGGGAGAAAATGAAGTGACCGAAGGATTGGTGAAATATGTTCATATTTCCACACCCTCATTGGGATCCTTGCAGCACTATTTTGTATTTGTTGGAGCTTTTGAAGGGTATTGCTGGGGATCCAGATGAGGAGTGCATTACAATAGTTGAGCCTGGAGGAGACAAAGGTATGAACCAGCTTTTCAGCATCACAAAGGGTAAGGCAGAGTTTGGCTATGTTTCGAAGATGAAGGAATGCAATTTTACAGAGGTGGTGGACATGTGTATCGAATGACAAATGGGAGTCTGATTTGACACCCAAATTAGTAACAAAAGGGGAGAAAGTAATGGTATGGCCAGGAACGGAAATACAATTTACGGAGGAACGAAGTTGATGGGTGGTACCAATTAAAAGAGCTTCAGTTTTGGTGCTGTTCAGCTTAAGAAAGTTCTTGGACATCCAAGCCTCAATCTCAGCCAAGCAGTAGGAAAGAGTTGATGGAGGTGTAAAAGAAGTCGAATTCAGTTTCACATTACAACATATTACAACATAATTGGCTGCCAGAGCCTCTCCTGGCAGCATCCGGTACATGACAAGAATGAACCCTGGACAGAATGCCACTCCATGGACGCACACTCATTCATACAGGACCAGTTTTCACCGATCAGCCTACATTTTACATCTTTGACATGTGGTAGAAACTTAAGCACAAAGAGGAAAACCTAGAGATGAGGGCCTCCAGACCAAAATGCCAACTGATGGTCTTAGAGTCCTGAGTGACTATTTAGTGAGCAGCAGCACTGCTCCCACTGGATGTAGCTCCACTGCCACCTAAAATCCTACTCATGTAATACTGGCCTCCTGCTAGTCCTTAATGGCTTCCTTTTCTCAATAGTGCCTTGTGAGAATTCCATTCCAAATCCCCCACGTACCAAAAAGAGCTGACTGTCTGTCATTGGCTATTGTCTTCCCACCAATGTGTTGAGTAACCAATCCCTGTTTAACTGTCCCCTATCCTCTGATATCCTGATGGCACCTTTCTCCACTGCAATTAGGTTTTGAATTGTGAGGGACAGCTTTGTGTGGATTGCTTTTAGATTCAGGTTTAATTGAAAAAGTGATTCCCTGTCAGGCCCGTCGCGACAAGGCAGGCAAACCAAGCAATTGCTTGGGGCCCCAAGACAACGACTGGTTAAGAATAAAATGCAGCGACAAACTGTGTGAGCGCCCCATTGATAATGAATGCAGTAAAGTGCAATGACACTGTTATCGGGATCCCCTCAAGGGGCCCCCCCTCGCTGACAGCAGCCAGCCAACCACGCGATCTCTGCTGCCAGCAAAATACAAAACTTCCTCGGCACTCATGAAGCGGAATTATGCTTCAGGAAGCCAAAAAAGAAAGAAGAGAAAGGAAGAGGAGGATAAGAAAAAACAAGACAGTGGTAAGTGATAAATTACACACATAAAATAGCTCTACTTGTCTTGTACAAATGGTGCAATTTTGCAGCAGGTAGGCTAGCAGAAATATGTTTATGTATCATACATACAGTGGTGTGAAAAACTATTTGCCCCCTTCCTGATTTCTTATTCTTTTGCATGTTTGTCACACAAAATGTTTCTGATCATCAAACACATTTAACCATTAGTCAAATATAACACAAGTAAACACAAAATGCAGTTTTTAAATGATGGTTTTTATTATTTAGGGAGAAAAAAATCCAAACCTACATGGCCCTGTGTGAAAAAGTAATTGCCCCCTGAACCTAATAACTGGTTGGGCCACCCTTAGCAGCAATAACTGCAATCAAGCGTTTGCGATAACTTGCAATGAGTCTTTTACAGCGCTCTGGAGGAATTTTGGCCCACTCATCTTTGCAGAATTGTTGTAATTCAGCTTTATTTGAGGGTTTTCTAGCATGAACCGCCTTTTTAAGGTCATGCCATAGCATCTCAATTGATTCAGGTCAGGACTTTGACTAGGCCACTCCAAAGTCTTCATTTTGTTTTTCTTCAGCCATCAGGTGGATTTGCTGGTGTGTTTTGGGTCATTGTCCTGTTGCAGCACCCAAGATCGCTAAAGCTTGAGTTGACGAACAGATGGCCGGACATTCTCCTTCAGGATTTTTTGGTAGACAGTAGAATTCATGGTTCCATCTATCACAGCAAGCCTTCCAGGTCCTGAAGCAGCAAAACAACCCCAGACCATCACACTACCACCACCATATTTTACTGTTGGTATGATGTTCTTTTCTGAAATGCTGTGTTCCTTTTACGCCAGATGTAACGGGACATTTGCCTTCCAAAAGTTCAACTTTTGTCTCATCAGTCCACAAGGTATTTTCCCAAAAGTCTTGGCAATCATTGAGATGTTTCTTAGCAAAATTGAGAGGAGCCCTAATGTTCTTTTTCTTAACAGTGGTTTGCGTCTTGGAAATCTGCCATGCAGGCCGTTTTTGCCCAGTCTCTTTCTTATGGTGGAGTCGTGAACACTGACCTTAATTGAGGCAAGTGAGGCCTGCTGTTCTTTAGACGTTGTCCTGGGGTCTTTTGTGACCTCTCGGATGAGTCGTCTCTGCGCTCTTGGGGTAATTTTGGTCGGCCGGCCACTCCTGGGAAGGTTCACCACTGTTCCATGTTTTTGCCATTTGTGGATAATGGCTCTCACTGTGGTTCGCTGGAGTCCCAAAGCTTTAGAAATGGCTTTATAACCTTTACCAGACTGATAGATCTCAATTAATTCTGTTCTCATTTGTTCCTGAATTTCTTCGGATCTTGGCATGATGTCTAGCTTTGGAGGTGCTTTTGGTCTACTTCTCTGTGTCAGGCAGCTCCTATTTAAGTGATTTCTTGATTGAAACAAGTGTGGCAGTAATCAGGCCTGGGGGTGGCTACGGAAATTGAACTCAGGTGTGATACACCACAGTTAGGTTATTTTTAACAAGGGGCAATTACTTTTTCACACAGGGCCATGTAGGTTTGGATTTTTTCTCCCTAAATAATAAAAACCATCATTTAAAAACTGCATTTTGTGTTTACTTGTGTTATATTTGACTAATGGTTAAATGTGTTTGATGATCAGAAACATTTTGTGTGACAAACATGCAAAAGAATAAGAAATCAGGAAGGGGGCAAATAGTTTTTCACACCACTGTAAATGACATGACATTGCTATAGCTTTGTAATAGGTTTTGAATCTTGATGAAAGTGGCACTCTAAACATTTTTTTATTTATGCACAGTATATGCAACAGCAGTATTTGCACTGTAAACCTTTTTTATTTATATAAAGTGTGAGTGAATTTAAACTGTATGGCTATGCTGTGGTTCCTTTGCGTGCGTGCGTGCGTGCGTGCGTGCGTGCGGGGAGCCTCCATGTCCATTTTGCTTGGGGCCCCCAAATTCCTTCAAATGGCCCTGTTCCCTGTTACTTTTGCTTTTATTGGTCCCTTGACCATGACCGGCAGAGCCATCACGTCATCAGACATGACGGTTAAACAGGACTACTTCATTCAATTTTTCCGTAGTGTGGTTGGCTGAATTCTAACTAGGATTCATTTTTGTTAGGATTATTATTAATATTGATTATTGCTTATTATTATATTTTAAGTCAGGTTTGGTTTTTGATTTTCACCTTTGCTTTTTATCTGATGTGCAGCCCTTTTATTCTTGTTTTGTTTTTGCCTTTTGCTTTACTTTCAACTACATCTCTCCTAACGTTTATCAGCTCCTTGTTATTTATCTCACAATAATCCCTGGATGCCTATTAGTGTCCATAACACCTGCCAGTCAGACAATCCATCAGAAGAAGAAAAAAATATTAAATAAAACAAGATAGAGACATCAGAGAGTTGGGGTCACAGATAGGAATCCCTTGATTGATTGTCATAGAGAATAAGGGAAAAATAGCCTGGAATTAGTGGTCCATTAGGGGTGATGCATTTTTGGGAGGCGGAGTCTGAGGGCCAACAGGGTGTGATGTCAGAGCTCTTCAGGTATGGCCTCTCCACTCTAAGAATGGAAGCGAAAACCACATTAGCTCCTGTGCCACACTCTCCTCCTTCACCCCACCCCCCTAAATCTCCTTAGGACAACCATAGGACAAAATATTAAATGAATGTTGAAATATTTTTCTTTTTTAAAAAGAGGCATTTTATTTAACCCTTGATTGTGATGGAACGTTTGGTAATATATTTGAAATGTTTCTACATTTAAGCATTGCTTAAAGTGTTCTTTTTTTAACAAAAGGTATAATGTTATTTCTCACTTTTCCTACGCTTTCCATATATCTAAGTTCTTTTACCCATTATTCCTGGTCACTGACTGACTTTGTTCACAGTGATGTCTGTCTGTGTCTTCAGTGCCTTCAGAAACTATTTAGACCCCTTCACTGTTTTTTTGAATTTTGCTGTGTTGTAGTCTTGCTCTAAAATTGTCAAGTAATTTTTTTCCCCTCAATAAGCAACACTCAATGCTTCAGAATGACAAAGCGAAGACTGAATTTTAGAAATGACTGTACATTTATTAAAAATAAAAATCTGAAATATCCCATTAACACAAGTACAGGGTGCTCCAGATCTGATTATGCAGATCCAGATCATCTGGGTGATGGGGACGATTACAGTTCGGCGCAAAGACGATTCTTCATGTTATCAGTTTGCACACTTCTCGATGGTCCGGGATTTTTCAGGTGATTGTCTATGTAATAAACTTAATAAGTTATAGCGTAATGAAAATTGCGTAATTAGATCTGGACCACCCTATATTCAGATCCTTTGCTATGACACTTTAGTATGTTATTGATCATCACACTGAGATGTTTGGCCACTGGCAGTCAATTCCATTGATGGGACATGATTACGGATGGCACACACCTCTCTTTATGAGACCCCACAGGTGAAAAACAAACTGAGGTCAAAAGAATTGCCTGCAGAGTTTAGAGGCAGGATTGTGACAAGGCGCAGGTTTGAGGAAGGCTACAAAAAACATCCTGCGGCATTGAAGGTTCCCAAGAGCACATGGGCCTCCAGAATAAGTCTGGAACAACCACACCTCTTCCTAGAGATGGTCAGCCAGCCAAACTAAGCAATCATGACAGAAAGACCTTGATAAGAGAGGTGGCCAAGAACAGAATGGTCAATGTGGCTGACCCCCCAAAGACCCTGTGGAGATGGTGTAGTGGTTAAGGCTTTGGACTTCAAACACTGAGGTTGCGGGTTCAAATCCTGCTACTGACATTGTGTGATCCTGAGCATGTCACTTGACCTGCCTTTGCTCTAATTGTAATGCAATGTATGTAATGTTGTAAGTTACCTTGGATGAAGGTGACTGCGAAATGAGTAAATGAAATGAAGATGGTAGAAACTTGAAAATGACAACTACCACGGCAACGCTCCACTAATCTGGACTTTGTGACTGAGTTGCCAGATGAAGGACTCACAGACTGAATGGAACAAGACTCTCTGGCTTGGCCTCACTTCTAAGTGTCACATCTGAAAGAAGCCAGGCACTGCACATCACCAGTGCAATCCCATTCCAGCTGTAAAACATGGTGGTGCCAGCATCATGCTGTAGAGTTGTTTTCCAGTGGCAGGGACTGGGAGCTTAGATAGAGTTGAGGGAAAGCTGAACGGAGCAAACTAAAGAAAGATCCTTGATGAATACCTGCTCCGGAGCACTCCAGCCATAGGTCAAACATGAACTCAAATCAAACATCTGTTGAGATGCCTACAAGTAGCTGTCCACCAATGGCCTCCATATTACCTGACCAAGCTTGAGAGGATCAACAGATAAGAGTAGCAGATGATCCCCAGATTCAGGTGTGTGAAGCTTGTTGGTTGAAATCACAGTTAAAGGGGCTTCAACTAAGTACCGAGTTAAAGGTCTGTATACTTGTGTAAATGGGATATTTCAATTTTTCATTTTTACATTTACAAACATTTCTAAAATATTGTTTTCAATTTGCCATTCTGCCTTATTGAGTATTGCCTTATAGAAGAAAAAAGAAATAGAATTTTAGCACAAGGCAGTAATAGAGCAAAATGTGTAAAATAGTGAAGGGGTCTGAATACTTTCTAAAGGCACTGTGCAGGTGTGGAAATGATACCTGAAACAAAATGAATCACTCCACCTCAATGAATGTTGACATTTGTATCGGTATTGGAAAATGCTAGAAACGTATCAATGTTACTTTTACTCCCATCCCCTTCAGAAGCCTGATTGTTGACATGGCTACAAATCCTGATCACCATACCTCCACCAGGGGCACTGGGTACGCCAGCCATATTGTTCTGCTTCAGCTGCTATGTACTGTATGCATACCTAAGAATTTTGCAATCATACGACTCATCAACTATTGCCTTCCATGGCAAAGTTCAACTCCACGATGAACAAGGACTTCTGCAAGGTTTACACAAGATCAGGTCCAGCCTAAGACTAGATGTAATCATAGCTTCTGATTTAGATCAACTTGCATCTTCACCCCTTTAGGGTCAGTTCCTTACTTGTAGACGGTTTCATTGGAGGTTGTCCCACTCTTGCAAATGGGATGGTATTTTCAAATCCGGTGATTGGAGGCAGCAGGGCATTGGTGGTAGATCTCCTTTCTTTCAGGGTAATCGCCAGTTGTTGTAACCTGGTTATGCCTGCAGGTGTAGTGAACTTGGGACAGACTGGTTATACTGCCGGTGAGGATGTGCTTTAACATTGCTGGGGTTTAAACAGAATATCTTGAGGTGATGGCGGTTTTCTTTCTAGAATAATAATCTTTTGGAGGCAGCTGTGTGGTTTATGTTACCTGTGACTTTAGACTTTAGCATTGAAAAAATGGTACAGAAAAACAAACCAAATATTATTTTGTGTGTGGTAGCCTCAGTTACTTTTATTAATTGTCACTCAATTCCATTTTAATCTGTTTACTAAATAGATGAATGGAGTTTGCTCATCAAACCCCAGATACCAGAATGGGTATCCCTTTTTTAACCTGATTGTCCTTCTTGCAGGTCTCTATTATCCCTTTGGTGAAGGCAGAATATTCAAGTTGTGGAGAAAATGAGTACTACAATCAGACCACTGGAAGCTGTCATATCTGCCCTCAGTGCCAAGTTGGAGAGGAACCATATCTGGTAGGCAGCCTATGATGTGCACATTGGCAAGGTTTGAACCCCAAATGCCTTTACACTCAATATTCCAACTATAAGAAGGGTGGCATTAGTGTTTAGGAATATTGTGTTCTGACCGTACCATCAGAACACAAAGGACTTCATTATATAACAAGAAGGGTGATTAAGAAGAGTGGTACGATGGTTAGTATGAACAGTGTAACAGAAGATAATAGAACAAGATAAAGATTTGCGGCAGCAAGCCTGTTTAATTGCATGGCTGGCTGGGCCAAAAATAAATCAACACAAATGAAAATAAACAATAGCTATCATCTGCAGTCAATGCTACTGTGCATGATCTCCATTGTTCACAAACGCCGGTCCAAAAATTGAACATTGACATCCAACTTTGCAGAATTTTATATGGATTGGAAGGGACAGGGCTCCCAAGTGGAAGGCGGAAGTGACATTAGTGCTCTGGCTAGATGTCCTTATATCTAAGGGCAAAAAAGGAGATGGTATTATTGACAGCGCCACCTCATAACTCAGAGGGGTATTACATTTTGATCCATTGCCCTGAAATGGGGTCCTATGCACACGTGTCTGACATTAGATAGATGGACACTGGCCCACCTGACTGGGTACTAATGTAGGATGGACTGGTTTCCCTTCTAGGGATAGATTATCACATGTACATCTTACTGCTAGAGTAGACTTTCTAATGGGACCTTCTTTCTGGCATCAGAAAATGAATGGAGTCAAACAATAGAAATACAAGTATTTTGCTCTTGAACTTCAACTTTATTGCCAGGCACCATAGTTGCTAGAAATTTCTCTTGGTGTTACATCAATACACATAACAAAGTTCATAGAATTAAGCAACACAATATATATATTGTGCATCTCAAAAATTAGAATATCATGAGAAAGTCATTTGTTTTCATAATTTATTTAAAAAATCTAAACCTTCATATATACTAAATTCATTACACATAAAGTGAAATATTTCAAGTCTTTTTTTTGTTTAAATGTTGATGATTATGGCAGATAGCTCATAAAAATCAGAACTCCAGTATCTCGAATTATTTGAATATTACCTACAACTGATCAAAAAAGGATTCACAACACAGAAATGCTCTGAAAATTTAGTTAATTTATACAGTCAGTACTTGTTTGGGGCTTGTATACCACAAATTACAGCATCAGTGCGGCGTAGCATGGAGGCGATCGGCTTGTGGCGCTGCTGAGGTATTATTGAAGCCCAGTTTGCTTTGATAGAGGCCTTCAGCTCGTCTGTATTTTTGGGTCAGATGTGTCTCATCTTCTTCTTGATAATACCCCACAGATTCTCTATGGAGTTCAGGTCAGACGAGTTGGCTGGCCAATCAAGCACAGTAATGCCATGGTCAGCAAACCATTTAGTAGTAGTTTGGGCACTGTGGGAGGTGTTAAGTCCTGCTGGAAAAGGAAATCAGCATCTCCATGAAGCTTGTCAGCCGACAGGAGCATGAAGTGCTCTAAAATCTATTAGTAGATGGCTACGTTGACTTTTTACTTAATAAAACACAATAGACCAATGCCAGCTGTTGACATGGCACCCCAAATCATCATAAAATGTGAAAATTTCACACTGGACTTCAAACACCTTGGATTCTGTGCCTCTCTACTCTTAGTCCTCCAGACTCTAGGTCATTGACTTCCAAATGAAATGCAAAATTTATTTTCATCTGAAAAGAGGACTGTGGGCCACTGGGCAAGAGTTATATTTTTCCTTAACACAGGTAAGACACTTCACATGTTGTCTCTAGTTCAGGAGTGGCTTGATATTAAGTGGACAGTTGTATCGCTTTTCCTGAAGACGTTTGTGTGTGGTGGCTCTTGAGGGACTGACATCAGCCTCAGTCCACTCCTTGTGAAGCTCTCACAAGTTCCTGAATCGACTTTTCTTGACAGTTCTCTCAAGGCTGCAGTCATCCCTGTTGCGTGTGCACATTTTCCTACCACATGTTTCCCTTCCAGTTGACATTCCATTAATATGCTTGGATACAGCACTCTGCAAACAGCCAGCCTTTTCAGCAATGACCTTCTGTGGCTTACCTTCCTTGTGGAGGGTGTCAATGATCATTTTCTGTAAAGTCAGTAGTTTCTTCATGATTGTGTTTGTGTGTACTGTCCAAGACCGAGAAATATATGGTATGTATATAAATGACTAGCAATTTATTCAAACGCAAAATGAGATAATCTAATGATTTAAGATACTGGATTTCTGATTTTCGTGAGCTATTTGCCATAATCATCAACATTTAAACAAAAAAGTCTTGAAATATTTCACTTTACATGTAATGAATATAGCATATATGAAGGTTTACCTTTTTGAAATAAATTATAAAATCAAATGACCTTTTTCATGATATTCTAATTTTTTGAGGAGCACCTTTACATATCACCATCCCAACAGTATATACAGTGTATATAAAACAATATAGCAAAACAGAATTGCACTCCCAACTAGTTATATACGGTATTAAGTAATTCCTATATAAAATAAGCATAATTTAAACTGAATGGAGGAGGATAGACATCAGGAAGAGAGATAAATCCAAGACTGTGTTTAACTGGAGTGACTGCAGGCCAGGTTAGGTTAGGTTGGGGAGCAGGCACTGATACAGTGCGTTTCCTCACTCCTCACACAACGAAACACCTTAGATCTCAGTTGGCAACCCCCCAGTCAGACACACGGTCCAGTCCCACCCTCCGGAAATGACCATCTATCTGCTTCAGCCAGGTGTTACGTGGGGATCCCCTTGGCCTGGTCCAGCCACTCGGGTCCTGAACAATGAGGATCCTGCGTGCCAGATCACCCTCGGGGAATCGCACCGCATGGCTGTAGTGCCGTAACTGACGCTCCCTCACAATGCAGGTAATGTACCTCATTCGGGGATCACTGAGCAACTGCTCGTTCAGCACAAAGTCAAACCAGAGATACCCAAGGATTCTCTAAAGAGACGCAGAACCGAGTGACTGACGTAAGAAAGAAACTGTTTCTATGTCTAGTTGTTCTTGCCCCTAATGAACCCTTGATGGCAACAACTGAAAAAAACCTGCCTGGGTGAATGTAGTCTTTGATTATACAGTATTTCAGTCTTATTTACTGACCTACGATATATTCAGAAATTCAATGGAGTCCAGTTTCAGGCCTAGAATCTTTTTTGCTGTTTAATAATAGTAATAATAATATATTTTATTTATAAAGTACCTTTCCCATGCTCAACACGCTGCAGTTTATGTTTCGAGTGATCATATCAGACTGTTATGTTGAAAGCTTTCAACGATGACACGATAAAACTGTACCAGCAGTGATTGGGACTGATTAAACTTTGTAAGGTTGATAGAGAAGAAACGTCCACTGCTGAGTTTTTTTTTCACAAGACCCATTCTGTTTTAAATTTAAATGATTATATCTTGTTGACAGTGGCATCATTCATAACTAGAGGAGTAGGACACGAGGAGTGTCTCCTAAATCCACAATCATATCTACTGTTTTCAAGGAATTTAACTTCAGATTGTTGAGGTTGCACCAAGTGGCCTGTCGATTCACGTCCCTTCCAATAGGGCTCCTCATCCACATCTGTGATCAGGCCAATCCAGTCGGCGTGTTCAGCAAACTTCAGAAGTTTGACAGATGGGTCACTGGAGGAGCAGTCATTGGTGTACAGAGTGTCTATCAAGAGTTAAGACAAGAAGGCTAACTAAGCAAGAAGTTTAAATCAAATTAAATTTTGGTAGAACATCAGACGGTGAAATCTGCCAATGCAAACTATCTAATGACACTTAATTCACATTTGTGAAGCACTGGAAAGTGCTGCTTCATTTAACAACTTCAGAAAGCAAATGTGGCCTGAAGTTCTCACAGGGAGCCTTCTAAAATGATTATTTTTGTTAACAGCTGCTTGGGAGGCACACATGAAAGCCGGCTGCTATTTCTGCCCTTCTTCCCCTTTGGGCTTTAAATGCGAGAGAAATGAAAAGCAATTATGTCAGTAAGTAATGTTTCAGCTTGGGGTTATTATTAAAAAGAAAAAAAATAGAACTCTTGCTTTGTCTTTCTGGAGTCAAGAGTCGCATCAATCATCCCACTGGCTGGTTTGATTGAAATTCTTCAACACTCGTAATGATGGAAGGTGAATGGAGGGCTCCCTGCAGTGTTTGCTTATACCATATGTGAGCTGAGTGTCATTAAGTGGGTTTCAGAATGTTATGTTATGTCACGTCATATTATTTTTCTATGCCTTTTTGTCATTTATGTAATCTTAATGAGTATGTACTTCTCTCCAAGGAGCGTGTCAATGACCTGTTGTCATGGATTTAGATATTTCTACATTTTTGTTACACTGGACGTGTATTGGGAGATGATTTCCCTTCTGTTTTTATAGTTCTGATTCCTATTAATTCATCAGTTTGTCAATTAAAAATATTTCTGAAATTGTAATTTTATTTTAAGATCTTACTGCAACGCCATATTGTTTTGTCTGGGCACTGCCATTTTAGACATGCAGCATTTGTTTACTGTCACTAAGTGGTTGCTTTATTGTGACAATATGTGGTGTCATCTTTGGGACAGTTTAAAGGTTTGCCTACATAGCTTCCCAGTTGTCCAAGATTCTGGATAAACAACAGAATACTTTTTCATGATGTTAGCGGTGTGTGTTTCACTCTTTCGACTGTGAAATTTTGTTTGTTTCTTCATTTAAGTTTTTCGGCTTAAGTATCACAATATCTGACATTTCTTACCTGTGGCAGAACACCTTTATTTAAACTTGGGTGGCCAGAATTCTGTAGGGAGACTTCTGTATTTCAACCCCATTTAAAAAAAAAAAAATAATAAAAATTTTCCACAAATTTTAGATTGAACTAATTTCTTATTTAATTAATTCTAAATTGTAGCACATGGATGTTATTGTGATTTAATCTCACATGTGGTCAAGAAGCTGTGAAGGCTTTAAAAACATTAAGGGGAGCTGGCCAGAATCTCACCTAGAGGACGTGTGCCAGAAGCCAGTACAGCTTCCACTGACCACATTTCCATGCCACTCTCAAGGGTCAGTGCTGGGGCCACTGCTATTTTTAATACATTTACAGTAAACAATTTGGATAGAATTATAAATAACATGCTGGTTAAGTTTGCAGATGACACCAAGATAGGTGGATTGGCAGATAACTGAGAATCTGTTGAATCTTTACAGAGGAACTTAGAAAGCATACAGGCTTGAGAAGATTTGTGGCAGATGAAATTTAATGTCAGTAAATATAAAGTATTAAACGAAGGAAGTAAAAATTTTAGATTTAAATACACAATTGGGGGTCTGAAGCTGGTAAGCACCACTTTATGAGTAGGACCACGGACATGTCCTAAATATGATGTCTTGAACGTTTATGAATCTGCCAAAGAAACTGAATGCTGGAGTAAGCCGAAGATACTATTTTATGAACCTCATCTAATGAGAAGAACCTGGGAATGATAGTGGACTCATCCTACTCTACATCCCGGCAGTGTTCAGAAGCCATTAAGAAGGCTAACTGAATGTCAGGTTATATAGCGCCTTGATGTGTGGAGTACAAGTCCAAGGAGGGTCTGCTCAAGCTTTATAAAACACTGGTGAGGCCTCATCTGGAGTACTGGGTGCAGTTTGGGTCTCTGAACTACAAAAAAGTGCTACTGCCTTGCAAAAAGGAGATTGTGGGTTCCCTTTCCAGGTCATCCCTGTGTGGTAGCGCTTTGAGTAGTGAGAAAAGCACTGTATAAATGTAATGAATTATTGTTATTATTATTTAAAAAGACATAGCAGTGCTAGAAAAAGTCCAGAGAAGAGCAACTAGTCTTATTCCAGGGCAACAGGGGATGAGTTATGAGGAAAGATTAAAAGAGCTGAGCCTTGTGAGTTTAAGTAAAAGGAGATTAAGAGGAGACATGATTGAGGTGTTTATATTATGAAGGGAATTAGTGAAGTGAGTCGAGTCAGTTACTTTAAAATGAGTTCAAATGAAAGTTTAAACTGAGTTGTGTGAAGGATGGCCGGCCATATATTTCGGCCCACACCTCCAAGCCACCAGATGGAGCCCTCCCAGCAGCATGGAGGTTCCCCGAGCTCCAACAGGGTCTCATGGACCTTGTAGTTTTTATAAACAGCTCTGGTGGATACCATGGGGACCACCAGGAGGCTTAGGGAGTGCTATGTGCCCTATAACCCGGAAGTACATCCTGGTCACATGAACAGTAGGAACGACATGCTTCCGGGGTGAAGAAAATGACTTTGTATCTTCCCGGAGAAATCTCATGGACTGTAGGGTGGATTCACTTACTGGTCAGGAGACATAAACGCACCATGGGAAATCCCAGACACTGAGCTGAGCTGGGAGAAAGGGTGGCTAAGTGTCTGGGAGAGGAGGAGAGTATTGTATTAGTTATTGTGTATTGTATGAGTAGTGTGGAGTGGAGGGTGCTTAGTGCACATTATTATAATAAAAATAATAAGTATTGTACTTTTACCTGATGTTTGGCATGATACCTGAGGGTTCAAGGGAGCAATAGCGCCCCCTACTGCTACAGTTGTTAAAGGTACATTTTGCATAAATGTTAGGAAGTTTTTGTTCATCCAGAGAGTCATAAACACACGAAAGTTACCAAGTAGGGTGGTGGACAGAAGGACTTTAGGGCTCTTCAAAACTCGACTTGATGTTATTTTGGAGAAAATCAAAAAAGCGAGACAAGCGGAGAAGATAAAGGATTGGGGCACCGCCAGGTGAATCTCATATAACTAAAGGTTTCGATCACCAGGAACGTGATTAAAATCAAGGCAGGCAGTGGTTGTAAGAATAAAAGGAAAGGGATCAAGATACCAAAGCCAGACGGCAAAGCAAAAATCAAAGTCGAGGACATGAAGGAGTTTAAAACCTGACCTTGGGCCCCACTTGAAAAGAAACTGAACTAACGCTAATTTCTTGATCGATTCAATATGAGTATTCTCCGAGGGACAGTCAGAGAAGTTAGCGTCGGCATATATATATCGTCATATCCCGTGATGTCAACAGAGCGACAGAAGTGGTCACGTGATACATATGCGTGCAAGCAGTGTGTTAATAAAGTTAACCTTTCTCAAATCAAACCAAAACATAAGGCAAATCATGAAAATAGAATCCTTGACCTAGAAGACCATAATGAAACACAACTTATGCATTTAAATGCCCAAACAATACCACAAAGGAGGGAGGAAATGTCAATTCTCTCATCACAAGACGAGAAAAGTGATCACAGTCAGAAAACAAATGTCTCATCTGAAAGGTGCAGTAGTTTAATTGTTCAGTTACAGTAAGTGAAAGAAAAATATAATTATTACTCTACATGTTACTGTAGGGGCATCAAACATCTTCTCAACTTCAAATGCTCACCTAAGCTCCGACTGATTAAAGGGAGTGGTAATTAAAAGCCGGCAGGAGCTCCCAGCAGGAAAGCAGCAGCCGTTGAACGGTGTTTAATCTCATCCGCTAGTCTTTACCTGTCTGGAAAAATTAAATCTGACTGATACTCCTTTTTTTAATATTTATGTTCTTTTCATCCATGTTTTAGTTTCTCAGAAAGCCTCCTGCCGTACAAAAAAGTGAATCCTTCCTGAGATAAAATCAGATCTGTCATAGGAAGTGTAATACTGTATGCTGTGTATAATTAGGTAAAAATAATGAACGCTAATTATTACCTTTTTCTAACCAGCCCTAAAATTTGAAAATTAACAGTTTTAACTTCAAACATCAGGGGGTGGATGGTAATAAAATTCAACAAATTAAAGCAAGTAGATAATCTGCAATTCTATCCGTCTACTGAATCGTTTAATACAGAGTTATTGAGAGCTGCCAAGGATATAAGTGGTACTGGATAGGGGAACTGGGGGGGAGGCAGCCACACTGACAACTGGGATTTACATCTTCCAGCCAATGTGGGACATGGGGTTCTGCCATCAAAGCAGTAGGCCCTATAAGTACAAATCATGTATAAAAATACATGACAGGTCAGGGAAATGAACTCAGAGGCAGCCTGAAAGTCTGAGAATTTTCACAGGAAAGCAGGGATACTACTGTCCTAAACAGAGAGAAGGCTGTCGGGTCAAATCATAACTTGGCTATGCACCTATCACAACAAAAGGGGTTGTACTGTAGGTCAGATTTAATGAAACGCATTAGAAAAATAGACAGTAAGAATAATATTAAGAACAATGATAATACTGTGAACCACCAGAGGGCACTCTTACCTGCTGACTCTGTAGTTTACCAAGTCTTGGCAGGGAAGTAAACCTGTGATGGAGTTTAAAGGCTCCTTCTTGACAATGAGACAGTGAGCTTAGAGGTGACAGCTGAGCTGGCTTATTGGGGGCCCAGGATTTAGGAAAGAAAGGGATGGGAGGTGCTAGGGAATCACACTTGGTGGCACTCTGTGAAGTGGAAACTTCAGAAGAAGCATAAGGCTTACATGTTTCTGATTATTCTCTTTTTAAAATCATCCCTCCCTTAGGGAGCCAGCGCCGTTCATGTACCTTTGGAGTATATGCCTTGTAAAGGACTAAATGCCATATCATGTCCAGGTTCCAGCTCCCTGCGATGCTGGATTGAAGTAGTCTTAAATAGATACATATATATCCATTTCTATATATGCACTGTGTATATATACAGTATATGTGTGTACAGCTGTATGTATGTACATATACAGTATGTGATATTGTACCCACCAAATAATACAAAGAGTACACAGTATGTGTTTGGCCCTAATTGGGGCTCATCATGTGTACACACTTTTGCTCCCATGTGGGAGGAAATATCATATAACTGTGTCAACAAAGAATGTGACACTATAGCATGAAAAAAAAAAAAATTTTCAATTTTAAATATGAAAATGGAGCAAGTACTAAAGCCATTTGATTCCATTAAACATTCTGGTGATCTGTCCTCATTATTGTAGCAAAATCAGAGCAGTACTGTAAACAAACAGCCATAAAGGATATGCTGGCCTCCCAGATCTCAATTTTAAAACCCTAATGGTCAGATCTTACTCTGTGTGATAGCCAAAGGGCTTCATTGGGATTAATACTTCCATTTTTAGCCTGTCTTATGTTCTGCTATTTTCCGTTTTGAAAGCCGCAGAGACGTACAGCTCCCCAAACCCGGACACAAACAGGCACAGAGACACACAAGTGCAAAATACCACACTTTATTTCCTCATGGGGCAGCTCTATTCTTCACTCCCCACTTCAGAGCACAAGTCACAATTATCAAGCACAAGACTAATGCACAGTCACTTTGTCTCTCTCTTTCTTTATTCTTTCTTTCTCCTCTACTACCTTCACTCCTCTCCCAGCAAGCTTTGTCCTCCACTTCCCGACTCTGGCTGCTTGAATGGAGTGATGCAGCTTCTTTTATAGTGCACCTGGAAGTGCTCTCTGATCCTCTTCCGGCAGCACTTTTAGGTATGGCGGATGTTGTGCAGTCCAGGGCTCCAGAACTTTCCAGGCACCCCCTGGCGGTGACCACGGGCCCCTACAGGGTTCAGCTTTGGTGTAATCCAGGGGGAGGTAAGGCTGTGAACATGTCCTTTCCCCTGATCCCCTTCCATCATAGGGACGTTCTGGCAGAGCCAGGAAATGCCATGTAAGCAAGGCAACAGATAAACTGACTAAAAAATGTAATATAAAAAACTTAAATAGAAAGAAAATCTATCTATCTATCTATCTATCTATCTATCTATCTATCTATCTATCTATCTATCTATCTATCTATCTATCTATCTATCTATTAATTATATAGTGCCTTATCTATCTATCTATCTATCTATCTATCTATCTATCTATCTATCTATCTATCTATCTATTAATTATATAGTGCCTTATCTATCTTTCTATCTGTCTATCTATACTTTCATAAAGACTTAAGAAGTTGGACAAGACTAACATTACCAAGAAGTTGTTTAATTCTTTCTTCTTGAAATAATGCCCAAAAGCACCTCCGCCACCATCAACAGGCAAATCAACAATAACCAGCACAATAATCAACACAAATCTCTCCTCCACTCCTCCCAGCAAGCTCTGTCCTACTATCTCCCAACTCCTGCTTGCTTGCTGGAAATTCAGTAATCCTTTATATAGTCCTTGACCCAGAAATATTTCCGTTTTTCCGTCCCTGTAACTTGCTAGCACTTCCGTGTCAGATGGAGGACTTGAGGTTTTTCTTCAGCCCGGAAGTACTTTGGGACTTCCGACCCCGTGACTTGGGAGTGCTTCCGGGCTATATGGGAAATATAAATCCCCAGATCTTCCTGCAGCATCTCCTGGTGGCACCCACGGTACCCAGCAGGGCTGTGATGCCGAACTATAGATTCCATGATGCCCTGCAGGAATCCGGGGCACCGCTATGTTCCAGGGAACTTGCCATCTGGTGTCTTGGAGGAGGCAGTGTCCCACAGTAGCTGCCTTCCCCCATCCTTCTCTTCTTTGGGCGTCCCGACCAGGTAGAGCAGCCGGCTGTCCGCCACTATATATATATATATATATATATATATATATATATATATATGACTGCTTTTATCAATGTGAAGTGATGATTAGGTGAAGGTATTGTGTAAAGACTTGCTTAAAGAGATGTTGTGCAAAAGTTACAAAGTGACCAATAGAGAATGTTCTCTGCACTGACTGACTCCAGGTGATCCACCAGACATTATTAGAAGGTTTGCAGAAATCACACAAAAAACGTCCTGAGGCATATTTAGGGAACCCTACCAGATAACATTATAGGGAACTCATAGTGATGAGAAAAGTGACTTGCCTGAAATTGAATTTGCAGTTCACAAAAATACTTGTTTCTCCACAAGTAGAATTTGCACCATTAATTATGTATTTTCATCTCATCTGCAACCTTCTTCATCATGTGCAAAAGTGTGGCACAATTTATTCCGGTGCAGAGCATTGAAAGTGGGAAGCACAGCTAGAGAGCACATACCTGCAAGCCCTGCTCTGCTGCTAAAGTTGGCTTGGGTGTGTGGCTGCTGGAAAGTGGGATTGGCTTATAGAGTTGCGTAACATGAACGCAGATGGTGTTACCTCTGACCCAAATGAGTGGTGCGAGGTGCAACTGGTGCCATGAATGTACAGGGAGACAGTACACAAGCCAGATGAGGGCTTGTAGTGCCGCATGGAAGGAGTCAAGGAACACCTGGGCAGCACTGTGGGGTGCACGAAGAAGGAGATATCTGTTTCAGCCATGGAATATCCCTTTGAGAGTTATAGTGCATTTGTTCCACCTCAGCAACCTAACTTCAGTGACCTTTGCATTTTACAATTATGAAATTGACTGAAAAAATTAAGTAAAGGAACAATTTTACAAAACTGCATGCAAAATGAAACTCTGCTGTTTTGCCCCTCACTACATCTTTAACCTTCTGTGGATGCTCTGAGGATGTCTGCCATATCTGTGCCATAGCTAGCCAAATTAAAATGGCCTCCCCAGAGGGCTGTCTGTGTGGATGTTGAACGGAGATGCCATTAGACAGTAGGATCCCTGTTTTTAATGCTCTTTAATCAGAACCTAGATGACTTAGTGTAATCATGATATAAAGCAGACCTAACATTCACTTCAGGAATTCCTCAAATGAATTACTAAATCTTCTGAACTGAGCTGGGAATGTCAAGCTACTAGTTTGTCTTAAAGGAGGCTTTTGTACCATATTACATCTTCTTTTATGGTTGGAGAACATTCCAAAACTTCTGCTTCCCGCTTTTCTGCATTCCTAAATGCAATGCGTGTTTATTGTGCTTCACCATTTTTTATGCAGTTAACCTTCTTAAAACATCTGTTCATAATAAAAAGTTTATTCTGTGCAAGCTGGAGCAATTTCTTTGAAAAATGAGGTCTGCGATAAAACCCACAGAGTTGCAGGTTGATAGCTATATAGTACTAAATCAGTCATGTGGTTCATTAAGTGAATAAAGAAAATATGTCAGGGAATAATAAGAAATCACATAATATAATATTCTCCAGCCGGGCGCAAGACAGGAAGCAGCGCAGGACGTTGTACTCATGCACATACCAACACTCATATTCACAGTGGGTCCATTTGAAAACACATCTAATCTGTACGTCTTTGGTGATGTAGAAGGAACACAGCACCCAGAGGAACAGCTACGCAGACGTGCAGAGTGTGCAGATGACAACTGGGTTAGTATACTGCATCCGCAGCAAGGCCAACCACTTTGCATCCCATAATAACCAATAAATGAAACTTCTCTTCATCTTTCTTTAATCAGGAGAATTCATATGGTCAAAAATGTCCAAAGGTTCTACCGTATTTATGTGTGTACCACGTGCACATTTTTTCACGAAAATTTGCATTAGAAAATCAGGTGCACGTCATACACGAGAAAATGTAATTCTGTAATGTTTACTTCTGCTTGGGCTTCTTCTCTCTCTCTTTCGCTCGCTCTCTCTCTAGCTTGCTTGCTTGCGCACTCGCGCTCTCTCTCTCGCTCGCTTGCTCA
Source organism: Polypterus senegalus (assembly GCF_016835505.1). Taxonomy (NCBI): domain Eukaryota; kingdom Metazoa; phylum Chordata; class Cladistia; order Polypteriformes; family Polypteridae; genus Polypterus; species Polypterus senegalus. The sequence goes on along the minus strand of NC_053155.1, from coordinate 31,638,223 downwards.
CGCATTCACGCTCTCTCTCTCTCGCTCGTTCACTCACGCTTTCTCTCTCGCTCGCTTGCTTGTGCACTCGTGCTCTTTCTCGCTCGCGCTCTCTCTCTCTAAATACTTCCTATACAATTACAGTGCCCGTCGTACACAGGGCAAAATGATTTTCGCGATTTTCTTTGTAAAAATTATGAGTGCATGTCTTACACGAGGACGCATGGTACACGATTAAATACAGTAAATCTTTTTCTAAGCATCTCTCTATATATAAGTATAACTGAATCCTTCTTTAAAAACGTGAGACCAAATATTAATCTAATTTATCTGGAATGCAAAACGGCCACGCATATAGAAGGCAACTCTACAGAAATGTGAAGCTGAAGGTGGCATAGCACTACCAAACTTTCAATCCTATTACTGACTACTTAATCATACATTAAAACATCGCAAACTGGCTGAAGTCCTGTAATTTACACCTGTATGATTAGCCATATTAATCAAATCCTGATCTAAATCTTCATTGTATGCATTGCTCTGTGCTCCAGTTAACAATAATTACCTTCAAGTTATCAGCAATCCACTGGTTCACCATACAATAAAGATATAGAACCAATGTGGGACTCTTCTGAAGGCAGAGATGCTCCTGTTTGTTGCCTCTATACATGATAATCACTTATTTCAGCCTTCTTTCATACTGTATACACAATATTCAGTCTATGCATGTCTCTGGGTAGTGTGACATTTAGACAGCTCTGCATCGAGAACGTATGTACTTCTTTTGAAATGTTAGGCTGCAAATGTAATCTTCCAGCAACACACTTTTTTCTCCCATACAGTATATAACAGCAACCTACCAAATGTCCTTTGTCTTTCACCTATATTTGTTCCCTTGGTGAACTTGCCTAATTTGGATGAAGATCTAAGCAGCATCTCTAATGTATATCAACATATTTAAAACAGTGCACCACCACCACGCTCCACTACTGGGATGGTATTAGGCAGGTGATGAGCAGTGTCTGGTCTTTACCAGAGATGGTGTTTAGAGCTCCATCCAGCGAGTTCAATTTTTGGCCCATCAGATCAAAGAATCTTTTTCCTCAAAATTGTAAAGTCCTTTAAATGTCATTTGGCAAACTCCAAGTGGGCTGTCATATGTTTTTAAACAGAGTGGCTTTTATCTATCCTGTCCTTCTGACAGGTTCTTGTATCTCAGCAGAGAACGTCTGAAACTCTGTTAGAGGGATCATTGCGTTTTTGGTCACCTCCCTGACCTGGACACTTCTTGACCTGGTTACTGTGGAAAAATACAAAACAGCTTGATCAATCTGGTGTAGGTGACAAGAGCCATGCAGACCCTGCTTGCCCAAAGTATGCGTGCTAAGTGCTACTTCTTGTTTTAAGGTTACTACACAAAAAACCACAAGTGTGGACTCATCGAGCCCCAAACTAAGGAAACTAACAGATGTATTCCACCTTTAGATTTCTGGTAGTGCTCATTCGGGCTAATATTTTGAAATACATGTGTAACTAAAGTCATAAGACAAAAGCGCTATAAAAATTTGGGATACCGACCCCTCGGGGCAGACAAAGGGCAGGTGTCCTAGGACTGTGCTTCTCTGTCATTTTACCTTTGCCTGGTGTGTATCAATAAAATATTTTTACTAACTTTAATTATATCTCTCTGTCTTCAGTCACAAGAAACGACACTATAGAAAAAGTGTTGACATTACTCAATTTGGCCGGATAACCAACTCAACGAAGAGTCCCGGTGGTTCAAAACCTCTTCCTTTTCACAATTATTAAAACCACGGTGCTCCTAGGAATAGCCAAAGCATTACAAATGGTTTTATCCCCTTGCCCTGATCTATGCCTCACTACAGTTTGATTGTGAAGGACTCCAGAAAGTTCCTTGGACTTTATGGTTTGCTTTTTGTCCACACATGCAGTGTGAATTGTGAACTTTATTTACACAGGTGTGTGCCTTTCTAAACAATGTCTAGTCAAGTCATTTTGAGACAGGTGACCTCCAATCAAGTTCTAGACACATCTCAAGGAGAACTAAAGCAGACAGAATAGGCTTGACCAAAATATGGAATTCCACAGTCTGAAAGGGTCTGAAACGTACTGTATATCAAGAAGAGATTTCAGTTTTTGATTTTTAATAAAACTTTCGAGAAACATGTTTTCACTTGTTTCTGGGGTATTGAGTGTAGACTTGATGGGTAAAAATGGCAAATGAATCAATTTAAAATTAATCTACAGTGGGCAGAAAGTGATGGTGTTTGACTAGTTTCGGAATCCACTGTGTCTTACAGCCTATGTGGTACTCTATAGGACTTATCTATTTTTCTCTGAATGAGGAGCAACTTTCTTACATTAATATAAATTTCATCCTTAACCAACTTCCACCTGTGCCCCTGTGTTCTAGTTCTACCTGGAATAATTCTGCGCCCCCTGCATAATATAAGATAGATGAGAATAACCCATGATACAACTAACAAAGGTATGATACACATGCGGTGTCGCGGTATCCTGTCATTTTTACTTCCATAAGATTTGCATGTGTTCAGCTAACTTCAATGAAATATTTGCAATTTTTTTTTTTATTTTAAAGTGCTTTAATAGCTGTTAAAATGCCTTGTGTGGTTTTTGGTAGTAATTCTAATCCCAAAAACAAAGAATAAATTATTTATTCTTATTTAATTTTTTTTTATGTAAAGAAATGATTAAATATGTTTTAATTTTTAAAAATCTCGTAAACGAGGACACCGATGAAGTCAATCTGCGATGAAGTCAAGACAAACGTATTTTCGTACGACAGATATTATATAGCTGTTAGTTTACACAGTAAATTATTTAACTCAATTTGGCAATATTGGCTACGCTGCCAATGTGATGCAGTCGCGCCACATTATCACCTGATCTACTGTTACCCGAATGTGATTGGGATTGAAAATACGATATGCTTGCAAATTTAAATTTGAAATAAAAATGTAAAAAATTAATTTTGATGTCTTGTTCATTTATTTGAGGTCCCCCTTGTACAGCTTCAGCGCGCACCCCACATTTTGAGAACCGCTGTTCTAGTTGAAGAAAATTCCAATCCCAGGATCTAGGACCGATGAGGTCTCTGTTATGATTATAGGGCTCCACAAAATCCAAAAGCAACGTTTCCTCTGAAACTAAACCTTAAGACTCTAATAAGCCAGAGAACACAAGCTCTCAAACTCAAGAAGTAAGGCTTTACAGCCAGCAACAGCCAAATTATACTGAATATTACTGGAAAGAGAGAAGGAAACTATTAATAAAAAACTGCCCAAAATTAGAAATAAAAAGACTGTTTCTATTATAATAGCAAAGTTTACCAAACAAAAGGATTCAAAAAATGAAGTAAAAAGGTTAACAGAAAGGAAATCAAGAGGAGGTGAGCCAAAATATAACAAAACACATTGTGCAGTCCAAAAATTGTTATTCAGAAGATTGAAAAAAAAACTAAAAAGTGGAAAGGCAAAAAGGAGACGACATTAATAACATAATAATCTAAAGAACAGCACGAACCGGTAAACTGGTAACATGGTAACTGGCAATCCCGTAGCCTCCTGGCACTTTTTAAAGGCTGGCGGTGGTTCTGCTCCATTTGGGTCAGTGTGGAGATCAAAAGGCACATAGGAGAAATATCTAATAAATACATAATCAACACAGGACAGCTACAAAATAGTAAATAAACAAGACAATACTCACTAAAGAAATAATAAAATACAAATGGAAAGAAAACAAGGACATACTCCATGACAAAAATTACAAAAGAATCCTCAAAAGGCAACAAAACAAACAAACAAAAGGGAAAGAACAGAAACCTAAAGACAGAGCCATGGCATACCCGTCATAGCCGCTGTACTAATAGCCAGTGTATTAATCAAATAAAGCAGTGTGTGTGTTTTGTGGCAGCTCTAAATATCTTCCTTTGAAAGGAATATGTGAATAACATGTTCTCACGGAGCCAATTCTGTAATTAAAGTCTGCCGGTTCAGGTGCAACAGCTGGAGGTTGTGTGTAGTTGAACAAAGACTCGCCTTTCTACAAGAAGTGTTCTCATAATTGCAGTGTATGAGTGAAAATGCATCCTCCCAGGTTCAGAACACTTTTCTGTCTTCCATTTTCATTAAAAATATGCCCTCCCAAACATGATGTCTATCTATCTACACAAAGTTTGTATTATACTGTACTTCTTCTTCTTCTTTTAGTTTTTCCCTAAGCATACAGGTGTCAATAACAGATCACCATCCTCCATTTTAGGTCTGCCCACCCATGATCCTTTACATCTTTCTTTATTTTCTTCTCTACTATCTCCTTGGCCTTCTTCTTACTCTTTTGGTAGGTCAATGACCCACACTATACTCACATATTCTGTCTCTTTTCTTTTCACATGCAAACACCAGAACATTCTTGAATGTTACACATTTTTGAAGACTCTTCTCTTTTGCATATTTTTCCTCATATATTTATTGTTCATTAAATCGATTCTTGGAATCCTTCTGGCCATTAGATCATCCTAATCTTGGTGATGCCCCACCTTTATCCAAGTATTTCAGTCAATGCTGCCGTCTCAATTCCTTCATCATTGCTGATCTGATGAATGTATGAAACCTGAAGGGCCCATTCACAATTTGTTTGGCGTTTTTCAAAATGTTCTGTAAGTGTTTTTTGGGCAAGTGTAGTCATTTTTTTTCAATCTCTTTGAAAGTAGTGTTTTGCAGGGAAAATATGATTGGCATTATTTCTTGTCACCATTTTGTGAGTTGTGAGGCCTTCTGAGATGATTGTCATGCCTTCAGAATGTCTTCTATGTCTATAGGACATCTATTCCTGGTGCTCATAGTATTCACAAGGAGCCTCTTGATCATCAGGGTCATGATAGTAGATATTTCTCTCTTAAAGGGTTTAGAGATTGCACAAATAAAACTTAAAATAGCCCTTTAACTCTAGACTTTAAGAGATGTTTGATTCCATTTCTGTCTTCCTGTCTGTCCTGTCTTCCTTTCTGTCAATTAGTAGAATTCAAAGGCCTCGTCTCCAGAGCTGCTGAGCTGCAGTGGGACAGGATCACAAACTCTGTGAGTGATCTGCAAGACACAAAAACCTCAGCTTGGAAAAGAACCCCTTGTGTTAATCAGCCATTTACTGCTAAAGGTTTTTATAACCATGAGATATGAGACTTGTGCTTGATGACAGTTGATCCAGAATTTCCCTGACTTCTGTTTGAGTGAGGCTGTATTTTCTCAGTTACTCAACGGGCTCTAGAAAGTGAGACCCCAGCCCGATATGTCACACCCAACCCCTTGGCTTTGTTCACTTGATTAACAGAGTGACTTTCTAACACTGACTCCACGAATTAAGAAAAGGACATTTGCATTAATACGTTGGTCCGGAATGCTGCTGCTCATTTTTTCGTTATGGCAAAAAAGTTTGCCTCTGTATCTTCAATTTTAGCCTCGTTACCCTGGCTGCCAGTTAGCTTTAAAACTGCTTTTAAAATTTTGCTGCTGGTTTTTAAATTATTATATGGGTGTGCTTCCAGCAGCTGTGGGGCATCTGTTGGTGAAGAAAGATTCCCTGATCTTGTCTTTGCTGATGATGCTGTGATCTTTGCGGAGTCAATGGAGGCTCTGATCGGAGTGCTTGACAGACTGAGCCAGGAGTGTCTGGGCTTGTGAGTGACCTGATAAAAACCAAAGATCCAGGCCTTTAATGACCTCTAGGGCACGGCCATCAGCAGTGTGTCTGTTTGCGGAGAGAGTGTTGACCTTGTCAAGAGGTTTACTTACCTAGGCAGTGACATTCATGTCTCTGGTGACTCTTCCTATGAAGTCAGCAGATGGATTGGAAGGGCATGGGGGAGTCATGAGGTCACTGGAAAGGGGTGTTGTGGTGCTCCTGATATCTATGCAAAAGGACGAAGGTCCAGGTCTTTAGAGTCCTGGTGCCTCCTGTCTTGTTATATGGTTGCAAGACGTGGATGCTATTCAGTGACCTGAGATGAAGACTGGACTCCTTTGGTACTGTGTCTCTCCGGAAAATCCTTGGGTACTGTTGGTTTGACTTTGTGTCGAATGAGCGATTGCTCATGGAGTCCCGAATGAGGCACATTACCTGCATTGTGAGGGAGCATCATTTACGGCACTATGGCCATGTGGCGCGTTTCCCCGAGGGTGATCTGGCTCGTAAGATCCTCATTGTTGGGGACCCAAGTGGCTGGACGAGGCCAAGGGGTCACCCACATAACACCTGACAGATAGAGGGTCATTTCTGGAGGGTGGGACTGGACCGCATGTGTGCCTGGATAATTGCCAACCGGGACCCCAAGTTGTTTCGTCGTGTTGTGGGGGCATGCTTCCCAACTTGATTTGACTTGTGCTTCCGTCTATAATTCTGAATTATGTGTTATACACCAGCCATCTAGAGAGCTGATCTACCGGTCAATTGTCTCTTGTTGTCCCTCGTACTAAGTGCAAAACTAAGGGGGACAGGGCTTTTGCAGCTGCTGTACCTCATCTGTGGAGTTCTTTACCTAATTACATTAAGGAGTCACCCTCAACTGCACTGAAGACGCAGTTCTATTCCTTAAATAATGCTGATGGTTCCTTCCTCTTAGTCATTTGTTTGTTTCAGTTTACTGCTGGTTGTATTGTGTTTTATTGTATTTTATTCAATTTGTTTTATTTATGTTTATTGTATGTTTTAATATAAAGCATCACTGATGGTATCTATAAATAAATTGACATTGCTGTTGGCACAAAGTATTGACAGTTTAGTGAACCACCAAAAAATGTTTTCCCACCCCTGGCCTAGTATGATCTCCTAGAGCCCCACAACAGCAGTACTGTATCATGGTCTTTGAGGTCTGTGGTGGACCTGTAGGTGTTAAACAAGGAAGGGAGACTGTGAGAAGGGTGACGTGTTTCAAGGTTATAAATAGAGTTCTTCATTTTTTTCTTAGTATTTCTTAGTTCTCTAGTGCTCTACTTGTTAATGCTAAAGTGGTCCATACAGGGGTGAAACAAAATAGTGCAAATGAGGACATCCAGGGATCTTCAGAACTCTAGTCGAGGCAAATCCTCCAACGGAAGCTGCATGAGGTGATGTACTCCATTTCTTACAAATCCATGATCAGGCATCCTTTTGATGGTCATTGGACTTATCTGACCTAATGGCTAAGATGTTAGACTGCTTCAAATTAAACCCTCTGTACCAGGCTACTGGTGGAAGAGGAATTGGCAATGTCCATCCAATGAGTAAACCAGTAAAAATAACATTTTAGCCTAGTTTGGCATTTAGGTGCCCTCCCAACATATCTAAATGGCCACCCCTGGAGGACATCTTTGTAATGCCCACAGTGACACTCTGAGTGAACGTTTTAGTGTCTTTGTGATATTACATTTGCATTTTACTGCAAACCATCTTGAAAACATGAAACCTGCTGTATCAGTTAAAGATTGAATGACATATTGAGCTGCCCCAACTACCAGAGTAGATGAGGACAAAAAGTAGATGGGGTCCATCACACAGCCTCACAGTCATTTCATTACAGATCTTATGATATCTTTTAGCTTTAAAGTGTATTGTGCTCCAGAAATAAAACCGTGAATGTGTAGTTCCTACTTTTTCAAAGTCTCGCTAGTTTCCCTCTCCATGCACATTTTTCTGTGGTCAATTCTGTGGAAACAGACGGTTCTGGGTAGCCACAGTTTTATAAAATCGAAGTGTGTGGCTAACCTCATTTAGAAGATGGATTTGTGGTAAAGCTCGTAATTATTTTTCTTTTATTTTTATTTCACAGACTTTATCTGTGGCTTTAAATGACCATGACGAACTCTGAAATAAATCCCACTTTGTTTAGAGAACCACAAGAGATACCAGTCTTTTATATGCTTACATTTTAAAGTACTGGCACTGATGCTTGCCCCCTGGAATTTCATTTAACAAGAGCTTTGGTTGGAAGTGTTGTGACCCAAATGAAGACTTGACTCCTTCTGCCAATGTGAGGACCACTGACACCTAGCACATGGGGTGTTCAGAACCACTCTCAAGATGCAACTTCTATTGGAATATCCATTAAAGTTATCTTTTTGTCCAGCTGACCAATTCATCCATTCTTCTTCCTGGGCCTCCCATCCAGGTAATAAACCATGCTCCTCACTGGTTCTTATCCCACACCATAAGTACATGAGGAGAACATGCAAACTCCCGGAACGCAAATGCTGGTCTCCTTACTGTGAGGCAGCAGCACTCACTATCACTGTGCCATGGTGCCACGCTTTTGTTAGTTTCACTTTTTGGGAATGACTTACTTTGGCTTTTCATTTAATTCCAATAAGAAGCGTGCATCTTCTGCTTTAAACATCGTAGCAGTTGCTCGTAAACAATAACTGCAAGAGGACTAGAAAGACAGTCAGATTGTAGCAAAAGGAGGGCCGTGGGAACGCTACCTGTTCTTATAACTGGCATAACAGTTTGTTCTGGGCTGGCTGGGTGGGTTGCGGTTCCATTTTTGTTTTTTATGGATTATTTAAATTGTTTGGTCTTGTTTGACTTGTGTCTGTAAAAAAAGTTTGATCATTAAAGATAAATCAGCCACCAAATGTAATTTTGTCTGGATTTTTCCGGGCTTAAAACACAAAAATCCTTCTCGCACTTTGTTCAAAGGTGATTCCCTTTGGTTTCTCTTGTAAGTGTCAACATTTCTTTTCATTTCTTTGAAGTGATGCATAATATGCTGCCTTTATCCACATTGCCAAGCTGTGCTTGAATCAGTTTTTGCATGCCAAAATTTACACACTGACTACTATACCCAGGGCCGATTTAACGCATGGGCACGCTTGGCAGTTGTCCCGGGGGCCCCTCGAGCATAGGGGCTCCATGCTAATCTATGTATGTTGTGACTTGCTGAGTGGTTGTGTAGGTAGGGGTCCCAGTGCACTGTTTTGTCCGGGGGCCTATAATGCGGTTAAGACGGCCTTGACTATACCGAAATACTTTTTATATTTAATTTTCATACAAATGTACATTTCTGGAACTGGAGCTGAGTCAGTGGTAGAAATTATACCCACCATATTGTGGTTCCAAATCCACCCCTTTAGAAAATGGACTTCACTAACCACCTTCAGAATGTCTTCTACCTCTTACGATCCTTGTTTGTATAACTTATAAAAATACAAAATAAACATTTACTTGTGATGTACAAGATTAGTCCTATACCCCCAACTCAGTACATCCCATGAAAGATTTTTTCTGTTTTAGCATATGTAGACATATCAAGATTTGGTGTTCATTTAAACAGTATCTACTGTATAAATAAAGGTGATATAATAAGCAACATGCCACCTTTACGTTTTGCAGTTATGTCATTTTGTAACCCACTTAATCCAGACCAGGGTGCTGGAGTCTGTCCCAGCTGGCATAGGGCACAATACAGGAACAAATCCTGGATAGGATGCCAGTCCATCACAGGGCAAACACACGCACATGCATTAGGACCAATTTAGTGTTGTTGCCAATTCACCTAACTGGTCTGCATTTGGACTCGGGGAGAAAATCCACGCAGACACAGGAAGAAAATGCAGCTCCATACAGGCAGCACAGGCAGTGTTACCACAGTGCCACTTCTTTTTGTAGTCAACTGTGTAATTTAAATAAATGCAAAATTTGCATGTGGGTAAAAAGTAAGTTCACCCCTACATTCGTTACCTCATATACATCAAATTAGAATCAGGTGCCACAGATCATTTGAGAGGATCTGGACTGAACCTGTCTGATTTAAACCTCAGACATTTAGTTTGCTGTTTATTGTCGAAGTGTGGGTTTATCAACATATCCAGAATAAGAGAGTTCTCTTTGAGGCCTTCAGAAAGAAGGTTCTTGTTGCTTATGAGTGTGGGAAGAGATGTGAAAAGGCTTCTAAACAACTGGAAATCAACCTTACCACTGTCTGGAAGATCATCAACAAGTGAAGAAGATTTTCACCAACTCCCATCTTGTCAAGGCCAGGCCTCCCGAAAAAGTTCAGCCGGAGAGTAGAGTGCCAGATGCCAAAAGAAGTCTCTGAGAACCCCAGAAGTTATTTGGCCACAGTATCAGAAGACATGTTTTCTGAAAACCAAGGTCAGCATTTGGCCAGAAGTTCCTGATACCAACAGTAAAGCATAGCGGTGGAAATGTTATGGGTTATGGCTGTCACAGCAGAATCCACTATGAATTCTTCTTTGTCCCAGCAGGTGATTGAGGATAATGTGAGAACATCTGTCAGAAAAATGAAGCTTGGCAGAAAGTCCACCAAATAATGGCGAAAAAAATCACAATCCACACGTGAATCCCATTGAGATGCTGGCGGGGGCAGAATTTTAAAAGAGGATGTGAACACCTAAGGCACTATATAATAGATAGATAGATAGATAGATAGATAGATAGATAGATAGATAGATAGATAGATAGATAGATAGATAGATAGATAGATAGATAGATAGATAGGGCACTATATAATAGATAGATAGATAGATAGATAGATAGATAGATAGATAGATAGATAGATAGATAGATAGATAGATAGATAGATAGATAGATACTTTATTAAAAATTCACATACTCCAGCAGCAGCATACTGATAAAAACAATATTAATTAAAGAGTGATAAAAAAAAAGCAGTGCAAGTTAAAAAATGCAAAGTGACGAGTGTGAGGCAGGTATAACAGTCTATAATCTTTATAATGTTAACGTTTACCCCCCCCGGGTGGAATTGAAGAGTGTTGGGGAGGAACGATCTCCTCAGTCTGTCACTGAAGCTACTCCTCTGTCTGGAGATGATCCTATTCAGTGGATGCAGTGGATTCTCCATGACTGACAGGAGCCTGCTCAGTGCCCGTCACTCTGCCACGGACGTCAAACTGTCCAGCTCCGTGCCAACAATTGCAAACATTGCAGAGCTGAAAGAATTCTGCATGGAGGAGTGGGAGAAACTTTCTAGACACTAATAGACCAGCCTTTAGAGCCAAAGGGGGGCTTACTTTTTCATTGAATGGTAATGGCATATCTGTTTTTTTTATTTGTGGAATAAATTATGCAATGTCAAATTTTCATCATTTTTTTCAATTATGTCACATTTATGTAAATATACTGTTTAAAGGAAGGTGAAATCCTGTCCAAATATCTTAAAAAAGAAAAAAAATAATAATTTTCACTTCTTCACATGACTGTAATTATGGACACTTATATGGACAGGTTGATAATCTGTATGTAACACACATTCACTGTGATAAGGCGCTATACTGTAGTGTTCATTTGTTGTTTTTGATTGAAAATGATTGCAGAAAAAATAAAAAGAGTTAGAACATTGTACTCTTAATCAAAAATGGACACCAAAATAGTTCTTTAGCAGTGTGGGACATAAAGCAGTAAGCATGTCTTATATGTCAAGGCAGTTTTCTAAAGCTGTCAGGTTACAGGCAAGCACTTAAAATGAGCCCTTTAGCTTAGGAATGGGAAAACAAGGCAGCCAAACCAGCAGAAAGCTTGAACTATTCTTACAGATCAGTCTTGTTTTTGTGAGTCGGTAATGATTACGTGTTTGGCATATAAGTCTGTCAACTCTGGCAAGCCTTTTTTGGAAACAGAGTGTTTAAAAGACAGAATGGTGGAAACCAGATGGGAAAGCAACCTTAGCTAATAAATTTCCGAGCATTACCATAATGCACCCCAATTAGTAGATGAGTGAAGTGAAAAAGAACACAGACGGCAGCACTTAGAATGAGATATTAAGGATTAAGTTATAAAATCATGAGGTAGTGGACATTGCTTTGGCATTTAGGGGATCTCACCCCAGGGCACAGGGGTGGAGTGGTGGCTTTGAGGCTATGGATCTGTGTTAGCATCCCAACGGTTGCCGGTTCAAATCCCTCTCACTGCCAAAAGAGATGCTACCGTGCTGGGCCCTTGAGCAAGACCCTTAATCTTCAATTGCTCCAGGGGCACTGTACAATGGCTGACCCTGCGCTCTGTCCCCAAGGGGTAGGCGAAAAGATGCATTTCACAGAGTGTTGTCCTGTATAAATATGTATGTGACAAATAAATAAAGAATTAATTATTTTAGGTGGGGTGATGGCAAAATCATAAAACAAAAGGGTTAGAGAAAAGCTGGTAGAAACTGCAGTTTTGATAAAAACATTGAATTCACTTTTCTTTGGTGGGAGGAACTCCTTCTAATTTGCCTAAGAGTAAAAGGCTCTGGCCCCTTGAGGTCTTTACTTTACTTGAATTTAAGACTAATATGATGAACATATAAGAAGAAGAAGAGGTCGGTGCTTGGCTATGTAGATTGCATGCTAAAGATGTTGGGGAAACTCAATCTAATGCACAGGCCATTGTTTGTAGAAGGTGTGTGAGGGGCTGCAGGATGCTGATGTATCTATCAAGTGTCGATTTGGATATCAGTATTGGACTTCTTTTGGAGAAAGTAGGGAAGTTCTGCTACTTAAATGACACATTGAGTGCAGACAAGGGTAGCAATACAACAGTGAGAGCCAGAGTGACAGGAACATTGAAAGGAATTTCAGGCCGGTCTGAGGTCTGACACTGACAAGAAAAGTTTATGAAAGCTGTATGAGAAGAAGTATGCTTTATGGGTGTGAGACATGGACAATGAAGGCAGGACATGAAGCCAAGCTTAAAGGACCAGAGATCAGAATGATCAGATTGCTGGATGGAGTCTCATAGAGTAAGAGAAACTAAGAGAAACTCTTGGTGTGAAGCCGATTAAAGGAGTGATAGGCTAAGGTGCTTTGGGTATGAGGAGTGAAAGGCGGAGAGAGGATGAAGAGGGTGGAGGGGATAAGGCCAAGGAAGAGTTGGTTGTAGGTGGTGTTGCGTAATATAATGTAATGAAGAGGACAATGATTATTATATAATTGGTTAAGGATTTATTGATTATCATTGTTGATTATTAAAATTAGTTTCACACATGCTTTTATTTTCACATCATTTTTCCATTTACTTCACCAAATAATAATAATCATCATCATTTTTGAGTTCAACCTTTGCCACACATATTATTATTTTTTTGTTGGCTTTTTTGATACACTATATGGCAGAAAGTTTGTGGACACCTGACCATCCCACCTACATGAACTTGTTGGACGTTCCATTCCAAAGCCATGAACATGAATACAGAGTTGGCCTTCTGTTTGCAGTGATAATTCTTCTCTTTCCCCAAGATTTTGGAGGGTGTCTGTGAGAATCTGTGCCCATTCTGCCAAAAGAGCATTCGTCAGATCAGGGACTGACGTTGGACGAGAAGACCTGGCTCACAATCGCCATTTCCAATCCATCTCAAAGGTGTTCAATAGGGTTGTGGGCAAGGCTCTGTGCAGGCCACCTGTGTTACTCCATGTCCACTTTATGGACCTGGGTTTGTCCACAGGGCTACAGTCATGCTGGACCAAACATTATCTAAAATGTCATTGTATGCTGTAGCATTGACAGTTCCCTTCACTGGAACCAAGCGGCCTAGACCAAACCCTGAAAAGCTCCCCCAGACCTATCCCTCCTCTGTCACACTTTACTGTAGGCACTATGCAGTCTTGATGGTGGCATTCATCTGGCATCCATACCCTGATTGGTCCACCAGACTGCCAGGCAGTGAAGCGTGAGTCATCACTCCAGAGAACACATTTCCAATGCTCCAGACTCCAGTAGCGGTTTGCTTTACACCACTCCAGCCGACACTTGGCATTGCCCATTGGTATCTTAGGCTTGTGTGCAGCCATGAAAACCCACTTCATGAAAATTCTTGTGCTATTGTTGTGTAGAGAGGCAGTTTGTTACTCTGTTGTAAGTGAAGCATCAGACGATACGCAATTTGGCAACACTTTAGTTTTGGTATTGAGAAAAATGCATCTATTATGCATTTAATCTGATGGAACAAAACCTTAACAAAGACTTCTTTTTGCCTTAATGACAATTTTAAAGCATCTGTGAATGGGCTGTTCGTTTATGTACAGTGTGGCCTATTGGCATGACGGTAAAATGACTTGTTAATATGAAGGATTCACAGATCTTAAACTAAATATGTAATATCAAGAGAAATGTGTCTCAGTTAAGCCACCTCAGACCACTCCAAAGTAACATTTTGTCAGCAGGTCACATTGTAGAGATGAATAAACACTTGGTTGATGTTTTGTAAGTGTTAAGAAGACCCAAAGAAGGGTTTGTTAAGATATTGTTACATAACTGTCAATGAGTAATAGATGCCTTTTTGCAATACCTAAACCAGTGGGTACCAATCTCGGTCCTTAAGACCCTCTGTGGCTATATGCTTTTGTTCCAACCAGATTCACAACCGGTGATAATAATCGATAACAAGTGATCTTATTTAATGAGCTGGTCTTTTTTACTCTTCTCTTATGCTGCATTAAAAAAAAACACAACAGTTGGGTTTTTACATTTATAACAAATTTAGAAATATTTCTATTTTCTCTAAAGCTATAACTGTTTAACTCTCTTTTGCTGTTTTCGTATTATTTCCCCTTTTCTGGTGTAGTTCATATAACTCTAATAGTGACAATTAACAGCCAGTACAGCAGTCACCCAGGATGATGAAAGCTGCAGTGACTTCAGTGTCAGACCCGCTAATTAGTAAATAATCAATTAAATAACCAGAATGTCTGGTAAAGTAGGCTACAAATTAGGTTGAAAATACTGTTAACGACTTAAAAAATTACATATTCCCCATATAACTGTTTATTACTTTTTAATAAAAATCTACTAATTTCTACATTGACTCCAACACACAGAGACTATGAAATAATGACTCACTTAATTAGGCGAAGAGTCCAATGAAAAGCGGAAGTTGGTTGGAACAAAAATCTGCAGCCACAGGGGGTCCCCAGGACAGAGTTTGGGAACCACTGACCTAAACTAAAGTGTTGTCTAAGCACTGTGGCACGCGGCTGGGGGTGGTACCAAGCTGGGACGCCCAAGAGGACCGGAGGAGGGCTTACGCCTCCTCCAGACCACGTGGGGACAACCGCCCTGGTGGCTCTGGGGACCATGGGTACAGAGCTTTGAAGCTCAGCCCTGTAGGGGCCTGTGGTCACAGCCAGGGGGCGCCCCGATGCCTACAGAGCCCTGGACCTCACGCAGAAGTGCTGGGTGGAAGAGGATCAGGGACACCCGGAGTGCTTCCAGGTGCGCAGACGGTACTTCCGCCACACTGGGATGAGCTGGTGGAAGATTATCGGGAGGCACCTGGAGCACATCCGGGTGACTATAAAAGGGGCCACCTCCCTCCATTCGATGGCTGGAGTCGGGTGGAAGGGGACAGAGCTTGAAGGAGAGGAGTGGAGGCGGACCAGAAGAGGCATTGTGAGGCCTGGACTTTGGGGTGATTGGGTTGTGTGTGTTTCACCATTGTATATAGTGTACTGTATAATAAACGTGTTGTGGTGCAATTAACAATGTCTATCTATCTGTGTCCAGCCTGCTTACCACAGCACCTAAATTGACAAGGATGAAAGGTGTCTGTCTGAGTAAAAAATGGAGTAGAAGAAGAAGGAAAAAACAGAGACAAGAAAGAAAGAGAGTGCAGAATCAAGTGACTGTCTCAGTGCGGAGGGTAGGAGGTGAGGTAGTCGATTGGACCTGTAAAAGAGTGAGAGGAATGGTGCACCTGTTGAGCAATTGAAGGATCAGGAGCATTTAGTGTTCCAGGTGTCCTTCCAGACTGGAGGCAGGTGTCTAGAAGATGGAGACTGAGTATCCCAACAGAGACCAGTTGAGGTGTCTGAGCCAGAGAAGAGAGCGTGTTTACAGTGTCTCGGCTTTGCTGAAAAGACCCAGGGGGCTGAGCAGAGGAGACGAGGAAGAGTGAGGCACAAGAGACGGGTGATAAGATTTTTGTGATGTATTTATTGGGTTTTATCTGCATATATGGACTGTATTTATGAATTATCTATTGAAGATGTTTAACCTGCGTTGCACTTTTGGTTTGAACAAACAAATGTGAATACTTGCACATCTTTTACACCAGAAGAGTGTTGTTTGTATTCCGCATTATCCTCAGGCCTACCTGAACCAGTTACTTGAAGCAAATGATAATTGATTGCTGTTGTTCTAGAAGAACAAAAGGAGGAATTGTGACGGTTAATTCTTACTTATAAATGTGAATTTCACAAATTGATTATGTGCTCATTATATTGAATGAGTTTTGTACTTGTTAATTGTTAACGTTTGCCTTCAGCACTCTTAGAAAACATTTTAATTAAAGCCTGTTGATCTGTGACCCAGTCCTGTTGCTACTTTAGCACAAGAACAAGTAATAGTAAGAGAACCAGTATAATCTACTGTAGGAGAATCCTGACTCCTGGGGTCCAGTTTATCAGTAACCAGCAAGGACACGAGAAATGAAAGTAATCACGTGCTTCTATAATTGATGAAGTGTATTTAAGAAGTGTTACCAGCATCTGTAAGTCAGTCATGTCTTCCCATGCACTGAGTGGCTCCACATACGTGTCAATAAAGATATTCTTCTCATCCTGGACCAACTTTGTAATTTAACTTTGACACCCATCTCGGTTCGTGACTATCGATGTCCTGGAAAACAGGAGAGGCCAAGTCTGCAGGCACACGGGACATCAGACCCCTTATGTGTGTGTCTGTGTTCACCCTGCGCTGCGATGGGCTGGCATGCTGCCTAGGGCTTATTCCTACCTTGTGTCTGATGTGTGCAGGGAGAGGCTCCACCTTCCCCGCAACTCTGCTCTGGATAAGCAGGCTTAGATATGCTGTTGCCTTTACACAGGGAAGTGTTTGTCTTGACACATTTTACATTTATGTGATTTTTTTATGATTTTTATGCTTTATGGCTCAGCTCCAATAGGCCATTATATAGAAACTAAAAACACACATAATGTTCTTATTATTGACTATAACCCTAGAGTGAAAGATTTTCTCATCACCCTTTTGAAAAAACTGCCAGCTGCTGAGA
Source organism: Polypterus senegalus (assembly GCF_016835505.1). Classification (NCBI taxonomy): domain Eukaryota; kingdom Metazoa; phylum Chordata; class Cladistia; order Polypteriformes; family Polypteridae; genus Polypterus; species Polypterus senegalus. The sequence continues at coordinate 31,621,209 of NC_053155.1, read as the reverse complement.
TCTGCTTGTCATTGTTCAAATAACTGGCACCTTCAGATAAGCCCTCTTATGGATTTTGGCTTTTAAAAAAAAAATACTCTTTTTTTGTTTTTTTTCTTTGACATTACAAAAGACAGAACAGGCCCTAAAGCATTCAAATTCCAATTTTTCAATGTGAAGTACAAAAAATCGATCTGCGCTTGCACCCATACCTATGTCTGTTAGAGTGTTAGCTGTGGTCATGCTTGGCATCACCAAGCCATTGGCCTAATGTTGTGACACTTCATGAATGGTAACAGTTTTGTAGACACACTGGTGGTGTCTCAGTTAGTAAAAATTTATTTTTATATGGCACTACTGAATTTAAATAACTCTGTTAAGAAAAGTGGACCAAAATATTTCCACGGCAATTGAAGACTGATCAACTGGTACCGGAAGCATCCGAGTACTATTAAATGTGGCAAGGTGGCACAGTGGGTAGCGCTGCTGCCTCACAGTTAGGAGACCCGGGTTCGCTTCCCAGGTCCTCCCTGCATGGAGTTTCCATGTTCTCCCCATGTCTGTGTGGGTTTCCTCCCTCAGTCCAAAGACATGCAGGTTAGGTGCATTGGCGATCCTAAACTGTGCTGTGTGTGTGGGCTGGTGCCCTGTCCAGGGTTTGTTTCCTGCCTTGCACCCTGTGGTGGCTGTGATTGGCTCCAGCACACCCCCGTGACCCTGTAGTTAGGATATAGTGGATTAGATAATGGATGGATGGATAAATGTGGCCTCGCAGTTAAGAGACCCGGGTTCGCTTCCCGGGTTCTCCCTGCGTGGAGTTTGCATGTTCTCCCCGTGTCTGCGTGGGTTTCCTCCGGGCGCTCCGGTTTCCTCCCACAATCCAAAGACATGCAGGTTAGGTGGATTGGCGATTCTAAATTGGCCCTAGTGTGTGCTTGGTGTGTGGGTGTATTTGTGTGTGTCCTGCGGTGGGTTGGCACCCTGCCCAGGATTGGTTCCTGCCTTGTGCCCTGTGTTGGCTGGGATTGGCTCCAGCACACCCCCGTGACCCTGTAGTTAGGATATAGCGGATTAGATAATGGATGGATGGATAAATGTGGCACAATCAAGTATTAACTTTAGGGGGTACTTTATTTTTTTTGGTGTAGTAGGTGCTGGTGAGCTTCTTTCTTCAGGGGGGTAAGATGATCATTTAAAAACTGTGTGTTGTGTTTACTCAGGTCACATTTTGTATGATATAAAGTTTATTTAGTGGGCAGAAGCAATTAAGTGCTGTAAATAAGCAAAAAAAGAGGAAATCGGGAAAGAGCAAATAGAGTGGTGCATTGGTTTACAAGCATAATTCGTTCTGGAAACGTCCTTGTAATCCAAAGCCCTCGTATATCAAAGCGAATTTCCCCAATAAGAAATAATGTAAACTCGGATGATTCATTCCACAACTCAAAAATATTCATATAAAAATGATTGATACAAAATATAAAAGTAAAAATACATACAACCTGCACTTAACCCTTGAAAAGAATCACGGCTGGTGTGAGGAAGACAAGAGAGGAGGAGGAGGAGGGTTATTGTGTAGGTCGACTTTCCCTATAACTAGCGGAATCCCTGCTATCTGTTGGCTCACTTGAATCTTTTTCTTTTTTTGCGACTTTAACAAAGAAACCTACCCAATGACAGTTGCTTTTGCCTCCTTTTGAGGATTTCACGGAAATGTGACATTGCATTGTTATTAAACCGAGTCATCGCTCGCACTGCTACAGCCTTATTGGACACAAAATTAAAAAATGCTTTACACACACATGCTTGGTCACAATGCTATAGTAAACAGGTGTTGACTACTGTGGTGGGCTGGTGCCTTGCCCAGGGTTTGTTTCCTGCCTTGCACCCTGTGTGGCTGGGATTGGCTCCAGCAGACCCCCGTGACCTTTTAGTTAGGATATAGCGGGTTGGATAATGGATGGATGGATGGATGGATGGGTGTTGACTATACGAGTGAGGTAAGCCGACTGAGAACGAGCATGAGAGACAATTACCCACAATCCTGCAGCAAGAGAGAGAGTGGAATCATCGGCTCAGTTGTGATCACATGACGTACGGCAGACAAAGCGTATACATACTACTTGTATTGTAAGACCTCGCTCATCTATCAAGTTAAAATTTATTAACAATTTTGCTCATCTTGCAAAACACTCGCAGACTAAGTTATTTTGCATCAAACAGGTTAAATCAAAGTACAGTACAACATCAGATATATAAAGTGATGAATACAATAAAAATCAAAATCAGTAAGTATTAAAAGAAACAAAAACACAAGCCCGACCGGCACTTGACTCATTTTAACGGGGGAGCTTCTGATGACTTTTTGTAGGTTGAAAAGGTTGAGAATGAGAATGTTATTCTTTTTTGTTTTTTTGGTTTAAAACAATGGCACATTGTTCCACACTGGAGCCCCGCATATCCTGCATGTTGTATATTGTCCAGGTTTACTTTGCATTCCTCCACATGTCCCAGTGTGTTTCCTCTCACACCCCCACAGACATTTGTGTTCCATTAATTCAAAATTTCAACTTGTCCCCCAAGTGAGTGTGGGCTTTCAGATGGACTAACACTCGGTCCACAGCTCATTCCTGCCTTGTGCCCAGTGTTGCTGGAATAGGCTCTGGTCCCTCATGAACCTGACTTTTGTTAAGAAGAATTAAGAATACTGCGGTGGGCTGGCACCCTGCCCGGGGTTTGTTTCCTGCCTTGTGCTCTGTGTTGGCTGGTATTGGCTCCAGCAGACCCCCGTGACCCTGTAGTTAGGAGAAAGCAGGTTGGGTAATGGATGGATGGATGGATGTTATATTATGGCTCTGTCACATTAACAACGTTTCCAGCAATCTGCAATTCATTGACACAATCTTAGCGAGTCAGAGGCAGTGGGTTCCTGAGACCACCAGTTGTGTACACTGTCATACCCAGCAATTCAGTCCAACCAGTATGTGACTTGCCCAGACAAAATCAAACAGGTCAGATTTTGTTTTGAGTCATGGTGGTGGACTTATGTGTATGTTATGGGTTATGATGTGAGGCGCCTTATCAGAAATGAGTGATGTTAAGAGTGGTGTCCCTCAAGGGTCAGTGCTGCAATTGCTGTTAGTTTATTAATATATCTAAATGATCTGGATATGAATATATTTAATGAGCTGATTAAGTCTGCAGATAACACCAAGATCGATAAACTGGCAGATAATCGAGAATCTAATTAATGATTACAGAGGGTCTTGAACAACATACTGGCTTGGGCAGAATTGAAGATGATCAAATTTAATGTCACTAAATTTAAAGTGTTACATGTAAGAAGTACAAATGGTAGATCTGAATATACAATAGGAGGTCTGAAAACCAAGAGTACACCTTAAGAGACGGGTTTAGGAGTTGTAGTGAACTTGACACTGTCAACTTCCACACAGCGTTCAGAAGCCATTAAGAAGGCTAACAGAATGTCAGGTTATATAGCGCCTTGATTTGTGGAGTACAAGTCACAGGAGGTTCTGCTCCAGCTTTATAACACACTGGTGAGGCCTCATCTGGAGTACTGGGTGCAGTTTGGGTCTCCAGGCTACAAAAAGGACATAACAGCGCTAGAGATGGTCCAGAGAAGAGAAACTAGTTACGAGGAGAGATTAAAAGAGCTGAGGCTTTTCAGTTTAAGCAAAAGAAGGTTAAGAGGAGACATGAGTGAAGTGTTTCAAAATGGGAACTGGTCTAGAGGATCGAGACTGTTATTTCAAAATGAGTTCATCAAGAACACAGGGACACAGTTGGAAACTTGTTAAGGGTAAATTTCAAGCAAATGTTAGTACTAGGGTGTGGTACCATGTTAGCCATTATGGATGTAATGAAAAGTCAAGCAAAATGACCCCATTTATTGGATAAATAAAAAAGATTACAATATGCAGGCCCCTTCTTCAGGCAAGATGTACATCAAATGTTAGAGTTTTTCTTCACATGGAGAACTTTCGACACATGAACTAAATTAGCTAGTTGCATGGTTAAGTAGACAGGTTTGTCTACGCTGAATGGCCTGGTCTCATCAAACGTTATCCTAATGGCCTAATGTTCTAATGATACAGCTGATAACTAATAAGCACTTGACCTGAAGTATAATATAGCTATGGAAAATAAGGTGTTTTGGATCGGGAACAGAAGAGTGGCTTGTTTGTTTAATGTCACGTGTTTTATGTACCACAACAGCATGGAAAAAAGAATAAAAGGGTCGTGATTGCAGCTAAGCCTGCCGTCCTGGAAAGCATTCATACAGTTCTGGCTTTGTCAGGAAGCACGTTATTAGCTGTCAGAAGGAGGGCTGAGGTTGCAATGCTTTGAAAATGTGACATAAAGTTGTCATACAGTTACATAATTTGCCATGCCTTGTGATTACTGGTGTTGTTGGGCATCCTTAGGTGACAACATCAGCACTCCAGTTGTCAAGTTCTAATTCCCTTCTAACTAAACTAGAATGACTGTCATCACCCTAGACTCATCTAACTGGACTAAATGATTCTTGTTATGTGTTTAATTAGACTTGATCATAATTATTTTATGTCAATAACGTGTATTAATTATCTTCAATAGTTGCAAATAAAATTTTTCGACAAGGAAGAGGGTAAAAATACGGAGGGATTGACTGGTAGAAAGTTTTTAATAATTAAAGTAAATGGTATCCATCCAGCCCCCATTATTGACTCATAATGTATCCCTGAAATAATAGAGACAACCACTGTATTCTACCGTATACATACAGTATGTATAAAGCGTCAGCCCACAGCAATACAATTTAATGTTGATAATCAACCTATAAACCTGTTTATGGACTTTCAAGTAGAATACATTTTGCATTTGTCACACCATATAACACTCTTAACCCAGCTTAATTCATTGGTCACAAAGTCCTACATGGGGGCGTCAGCAGATCACAGGGCCCACTCCTGCACATAACCACACGGACACTCGCACAAGTGAATGTAACGGCCAAGTATTTAAGTTGTGGGAGCAACACCAAAGTACCGGAAGGAAATCGCACACAGACACAAACGGCATACAGGTACGATTCATACACGTACGAGTGGTGTGCTAAGAGTGGAAAAACAGCAAATAAAGAAGATAAGAATTAGAGAAAAAAGTTGAAAATGAGAAGGAAACAAGGATCTAAAAAGGAGACAAAAGTACAAGTCAGAAGGAAGTTTCAAAAATTAGTTAACCAAAAGACCAAAATACTATTAAGGATTTGCTAGAGTAAATGGAGTTAATGATAAAGTTGAATAAAGATGAGACCAAAGAGACGACCTGTTATCCTGTCGTTCCAAAGATGTTGCGCAATTCACATTTACAGGTCATTGTTATTAAAACATGTAAGCGAGTGACAAAACAAAAATATAAAAAGCCAAAGATAAGATTAACCATAATCAAAACCCTGAAAGGTTGAGAAAAATACTCTAATAAAAGGCTAGTAAGAATGAAATCCTGAACTCTGTCATAACAATGGAGACAAGCATGGAAGCTTGACATGGAAGCAACTGAACTGAGGTCCACAATGGTGTGCTCTTCATTTTTCCACCATACTTCCCTCCATTTGTTTGTTTTTACTTACTTTACTTTGTTTTAAGTGACTACTGCAGCAGACAACCATACAGTGCATTCAATGAACATGGCGTCATCACACGCCGATCCAAAGTGAGAAATGTGAATGTTCACTGTTCATGTTCCGATTCCCTATAAGGAGCAGGTATTTGCTGGGACACTTTTGAACTTTATGGAAGGAGATGCGCCAAATCCCAGGCTGGGTTTGTGGACCCCCACTAGCAGATGGCTAATCTCTCTTGTCTTTCAGTCCTTTATCTTTCCTCACCTTCACCGTCTCCTGGCTCCTTGTCTTCCACACTTTCTTCCTCTTTGCTGAGCGGACCTGCAAAAGACAAATATGGTGCTGATATTCTTTTTGATTCTCTTTTCACGGACTTAACCTTTACCTTTTTTCCATTTACTACGTTATAATTCAAATTAGAGCTGGCATGCAATTAAAGTTAGATCATTATTTAACACTCCATTCTAAACAGCACTAGAACATTAAAGCTTGTTTGTACGCCAGAAACAGTGGAATGAATTTATTATACAGTTTTTCTAAGTAACCTTTTCGACTCTGTTTATAGTACTGAATCAGTAAATCCAAATATTTCTAACTAGAGGAATTCATCTTTTTTACACAGTAAATCAACTTAATATTTGTTTTATGTATTGTAAGCAGATTCATCACAAAATCCCTGCGAATTACAACCGACGACTCATGTAATCAGGGTTCGTTAACAGCTCTGTATACACTCTGTGGGTGACGGGTGACAAATTACTTGGACTCGCAGGCGTCACCGCCATTATTCTCTTCGTTTCGCAAAACCGCAGGGAATTTTCCTTGAGCTTATATTGTTTGCATTTACACTTTTTAGTTTTTAAACCGATGAGATCATTTCAACCAATCCGTCAATTACTAAAACAACTAATCTTTGTATTGTATCCATAGTGGACACTTTACTAGGCCCACCTACGGGTAGAACCCCTTTTGTAACTCTAGAACAGCTTCAATTCTTTCAGGTGTGGATTCAACAAGGTGCTGTTTTTTGTCCATAATGGCAAGACAGTATTAAGCTGTTGCTCTGCATTTTCATGCTGCAAACCTTCACTTCTTCCATGTCCCAAAGGTCCTCTATTAGATTGAGATCTAGGAACTTTGCAATCCATTGTTATGAAAATCGAGTCATCTTTAGATGATGCCGACAGTGACATAACAACAAATCCATTTGGAAAAGGGTGAACTGTAGCCATTCAGGGATGGACGTCATTAGAAAAAATGAATGCTTGGATACATTGTGACATACAAGCAACATTCAACTGGCATTAGGAGTTCTAACATGTGCCAAGAAAGCATTTCCTACATCATTTCACTACCATCTCCAGTCTGTATTATTGCCACAAGGCAGGGCGGATTCCATGGATTCATTCTGTTCATTCCATATTCTGTCACTACCATCTGCATCTTTCAATAGGAATTGAGAATCATTGGACCAAGTGACGGTTTTCCAGTCTTTTGTCGTCCACCTTTGGTGATCATGCACCCACTAAAGCTTCATTCTGTTGCTCTTAGATCAAAAGTAGCCCATCAGTTTCAAGATCCAGTGCATTGTGCAGTCAAAAGGGTCTTTTGGCACACCTATTCTAAGGAACTGTTATTTGGAGGGGTGCCACTGAACCCAGAACCTCAGATACAATTTCATCCAACACAGTCCCGGGTTCAAATAAATTATTTTTATTAGTCACCGCCACTACACTCCAGATGAACACAGCCAATATAATCTCGAGTACAGATTACTTGAATGCTCTTGTTCTTCTCCATATAGTGAGTGTTATCTGCTGCCTGCCGACTCTGACTTCGTGAGGTGAGGTGGCAGATTCCTTTTAAGCCAAAATCAGACATGCTTCCAATATCACAGCACTGCCTGTTGGGAGCACTTCCAGCTCATGAGGAAACCAGGGAGGTTATCCCCCGATAGTGCCCTCTAGTAGTACGCAAGGACCCTGACAGGGCTACACTTCTGCACTCTAAATCCCATTCAACCCTGCAGGTGTACAAACTGGGATGACTCAAGTAAGACACTGCCACCTCTTGTATGGGTGGATTTACTGCCCATGGTTTCTAGTTTCACGGGGGTCCATCCAATGTTCTGTTATAGTGTGTCTCCAACTATGTAGTCCTTCTGTTACGGCCCCCTGACTAGTCAAGAAATCACCCTACTGTCCATACTCTATAGCACTTAAAATATATATACAGTATATGTGTATGAGTGTGTGTGTACATTTACACTCACTGGCCACTTTATTAGGTACACCTGTTAGTACCACGATGGGTTCCCATTTGCCATCAGAACTGCTGTAATTCTTTGCGACATTGATTGATAAAGGTGCTGGAAACATTCCTCAGGGATTGTGGTCCATATTGACATGATAGCATCATACAGTTGCCGCAGATTTGTCAGCTGCACATGCATGATATGAATCTTCCATTCCACCACATCCCAAAGGTGTTACACTGGATTGAGATCTGGAGGCTATGGAGGCCATTTGAGTCCAGTGAACTCATTTTCATGTTCAGGAAGCCAGTTTGAGATGATTTGAGCTTTGTGACATGGCGTGTTGCCCTGCTGGAAAGATTCTTCAGAAGATAGGTACACTACAGTCATAAAGGGATAGACATGGTCAGCCACAATACTTAGGTGGGTTGCGGCATTTAAACGATGATCAATTGGTACTAAGGGGCCCAAAGATACCAAGAAAATATCCTCCTCACCATTATTCCACTATCACCAGCCTGTACCGTTGATACGAGACGGGATGGATCCACACTTTCATGTTGTTGACACCAAATTTTGACACTACCATTTGAATGTTGCAGCAGAAACTGAGACTCATCAGACCAGGCAACGTTTTTTCTGTTGTTCAGTTTTGGTGTGCCCATGTGAATTGCAGCCTGAGTTGCCTGTTTTTGGCTGACAGGAGTGGCACCCAGTGTGGTCTCCTGCCGCTGTAACCCATCTCCTTCAAGGTTTGATGTGTTGTGTGTTCAGAGATGCTCTTCTGCACACCTCAGTTGTAACGAGTGCTTATTTGAGTTACTATTGCCATTCTGTCAGCTCAGACCAGTCAGGCCATTCTCCTCTGACCTCTGGCATCAACAAGGCATTTTCACACAGATAATTGCCACTCACTGGATATTTTGCCATTTTTGGACAATTCTCTGTAAACCCTAGAGATGGTGGTCTTTAAAACTCCCAGCAGATCAGCAGTTTCTGAAATACTCTGACCAGCCCGTCTGGCACCATCAACCATGTCATATTTAAGTTTCTTCAGTCATCTTTCTTCCCCATTCTGATGCTCAGTTTGAATTTCAGCAGGTTGTTTTGACGATGTCTTCATGCCAAAATGTATTGAGCTATTGCCATGCATTAGCAAGCAGTTGAAGAGGCGTACCTGTAGCTAAACATGTCATAGAATACTATCCTTTCTGGACCAGCAACCTTATTTTTATGATCAGAAAACTCCTGTCAAAGACATTTTAGTCCTTGCTGATTGATTTAGTGATTGAGTTGTGTTTTTTGTTTTTATAGACTTGTGGATATGGAACCAAAGATGAAAACTATGGCTGCAGTCCCTGTCCATCTGGCAAGTTCTCTAAGGGTGGATACCAGATCTGCAGGAGACACAAAGACTGTGAAGCCTTCTTCAGGGCGACTGTCTTGACGCCTGGCACAGCTGAGAGTGACGCTGAGTGTGGAGCTTGTCTACCTGGGTAAGGCACTTCATGATCGCATTGTGTTTTGCTAATAGGAATTCTCTATCTTCTGTGCTTTGCCAATGTTGCTTCTCTAAGTTTTCAATATGTACAGCACCCCCGTTATAACTCTCCTTACACTTGCAATGTTTTCTGAATGAGGATGCAGTAAAATAGCATGGAATAGTGTGACAGTGACATCACATCCTTCACATGTTTCCCAGATTCTAAGGTTTCATATGTCACTTTGAGTTAGGGCCAGCTTTTTAATTTTCAAGGGCTGTGTTTAAATCTAGGTTGAAGAGAAGCTGTGGTGGGGCCAAAAGTTGTATCTTCATTAAAGTTGGTGCAGTGAGACAAATTCTTCAAGTCAGGGATGGTCAATAAGCGGGCTACACACCACCAAGGAGGATGAAACGTCACCACATAGACGTCATGAATAGCCATAGTGACTGTATCACCTCAGTCCTTAGAAGCAAAGGCCTAATAAGCCAATGCTGCCTTAGCTTGAGTAAAAGAGGCTTCCCTTTCCAAATTTCACAAACAGGGTGCTTGGTTTCCTAAAGGTGTTTACTTGCAGTAGGGGTACTGCGTTACATTTTAAACCATGATTGAGATTCATTAAATTGGTGGTAGCACACCATTATGGGGAACAAAGTTTAGAACGGTAGAGGGCATGATGGCTTAGTCTAAATCTGCTAGAAAGTGACACGCAGTCTAAAACCTGAAGTGCCGCTTAAGTGAAATGAATGTTCTTTGCACTCACTTGAAGTGTAGCTTACATTGTACGGTGCATGGAGAGGATGGTCAATGCAAAGACCTAACACTTCAAGAATCAAGGATGAAGCAGCTCTGGTGTTTGTGTGTCTGCTATTCATTTGTCACTACAAACTGGATTTATCAGATCTGTAGCAGTGGAGTATAAACTTTAGGAGAACTTTGGGTGGCCTTTCACCCAGAGCCAAAAGCCGCTTGAGCTCAAAGTAGAGTCTTGTTTGGATGAGAGCTTACTTCTGCGCTCCACATTGGTAGTTTGTTTTGTTTCCACGGTACTTTCATTCCCATCTCTCTTTTGCTCACATGTTCATTGTCTCTCCTGATCACATGTCCGTACCACTTCAGCCTACTTTCCTGTACTTTCTTTGATGTCTCTCCCACTTTTGTTGTACCTCTGATTGTCTCATTTCCTATTCTGTCCTTTTTTGTAACTCCACACATCCATTTCAGCGTTCTCATGTCTGCCATATCTAACTTCTTTCTCAGCTCCATACGTCATTGTTGGTCTTGCCAGTGTCTTACTAACCTTACTTCTAATCTTTTCCTTAATTCTTCGATCTGATAATACTCGTGATACTTTCTTCTAATTGTTAATAGCCCATTACTGCTGCTAACAGAACACACGTCTTTTGCCTTTTTCGATTATTGAAATTCAAGCCCCTTAATTGTTTCTTCTTTCCTTAACCAGCCAAAAATATAATGAGATGCAAGGATAGCCAACAGATAACTGGCTAAGTCTTAAATTCAGATCCTGGAGGGCTACTATTTTCACTCTAATTCTTTAATTAGAAGCCACTTTTTGCTGTTAATGAAGTGTGTTATTTAAACGGATGGCTTATTAGTGCTCTCATTCTGTCACACCAGACATTTGCAAAATGGCTACTTTTTTTCTGACAGCTCTATCAAAGAATGTTGGGGACTAGATTAATATTTCTCATGTTTCTGAATCTTCCATCCATCCATCCATTATCCAACCCGCTATATCCTAACTACAGGGTCACGGGGGTCTGCTGGAGCCAATCCCAGCCAACACAGGGTGCAAGGCAGGAAACAAACCCCGGGCAGGGTGCCAGCCCACCGCAGGTTTCTTAATCTTAACAAGACAAAATAAGCCTAAGCAGCAAGATCAGTTATTTATTAAAAAAGTTACTGGGATGAAAATCTGCATCCCTACAGGATGGGAGCCTGGCAGCCCTGCATTAGACAGCTTTACATTTGTTGAGTATCGCATCAAAATAAATCTCCAAAATTTGAAATGACAAAATGTGCCATCTGATTCTGTTCAATGTCTGATGAACCGAAGGGTCTCCCTTCATTTCCCCACAGTCTTATGTTGTTAAAAAGATGTTAAGATTGAGTTGGTAAGCATTTTCAATTGGTCTTGAGTAGGTAGTATGTTGACTGGCATCCCATCACGATTAAGCTCAAGATAGGCTTCAGGGATTCAGTAACGGAAAGTGTAGTCGGAAAATAAAGCACGGAAGTTTACAACCGAACCAGGATGCTGTCATTCCATCAGGGGCCATACTGTATGGTGGACGATCAGTAGTCAAATCAACAGCTTTGACTTCATGCTGCTGTTGCTATTAACTTGTGTCACGCAGAGCTCCAGTGTCAGAAGCCGTGTCTGCTGTTAATTAGGGATGATAAGTGATTTCCTTTCATGCTGCTGGCAGCATTTTGAAGTTGCTCACAAGCAGCACTTTCTCATTTCTGAGGCTGCACAAACATGGCTTTAATGCAGTGTAGGGAAGAGCTGGATTCTAAAAATATGAGCTAGGACGTGGTTACTGACTCGGACAAATGGTGTGCTCTGCTTCTTGTTCTTAGGTAATTGTGTGTCAAGAGGAAGAGCAGATTAGTGGCTAACGTGTAAGACTCATCCTTATTAAACATGTACAAGTCTCAGGTGCACATCATCTATCTATTACAACTGGCGCATTGCATAATCAAAGAAGCCAATCGTTCTTGATACTCACAGATTGTTTACTCATCCATCCATTTATTTCTCTCTATTATAAAAGAAAATCTTGAGATGAGACAAGACTATTGCCAAGAGATTTTTTCAAGTTGGTAGAGGAGGTCCCGGCCTCCTCTCAACCATTTCCGGTTAATGGCCCATGGGCACGGTCCTCTCACATCTCATTCGTGTGAATGCTTTTGTCAGACACAGTTCTTGTGCTCTCAGTTCTTATACATTTTTATGTTTTCCTCACTTTAAGTATCTCTCTATTATAAAAGAAAATCTTGAGACGAGACTATTGCCAAGAGATTTTTTCAAGTTGGTAGAGGAGGTCCCGGCCTCCTCTCAACCATTTCCGGTTAACAGCCCACAGCCACGGTCCTCTCACTTTTTATTTGTATGAATGCTTTTGACAGACACAGTTCTTGCGCTCTCAGCTCTTAAAATTTTTTTACGTATTCCTCACTTTAAGTTCCTAATAAAACAAGATTTATTATGTCCAAATCTTATTGAAGTATTTTATCCTGAAGCAGTTATCAACAGAAGAAATGAGTACACGGGCAATCCTAGCACCAAGAAACAATGAAGTCAAATGAATTAATGAATATTGTCAATCAGTTACAGGGCAAATTGGTTAAATGCGTATCAATAGTCAATGCTGAAAAAGTTGTTGTTGGTGGTGCGGAAGATGAAAAATTCAACTTCTAATATCCCATAGAATATTTACAACCATTAACACTGTTCGGTCTTCCACTGGCTGAATTACTGTTGAAAGAAGGATGTATCTTAATGTTATTGCATAATTTATGTCTGAGTAATGGGCTATGCAATGGGAAAAGATTAGCTGTATTGAAAATTGGTCGAACAATTCTGACATGTAAAATTTTAACAGGCGACAAGAAAGGTAATGTAGTACATCTTCCCCGGAAAACATTAGACACCAAAGGAGATCTTCATATGCCATTCATATTGAAACATTTTAAGTTTCCCATTAGAATATCTTTAGCTACAACAATTAACAAATCACAAAGACAAACATTCGAAAAAGTCAGTTATACGTTGAGTTGTCACGATGTAAGTCCAAACACGGAATCAAAATTCAATGCTATATTGAAGAAAAGTTCATTCTAAATATTGTTTTTACTGAAGTTTTACAGTAAAAGTGTAAGTTTAAAAAGTATTTCCATGTTAATTTTAAAGCCAAACAGAACAAAAACTTATAACGCAATGAATAACTCTAACGCAACATGAAACATAATTTACTTTCAAATTATTATGTTTTACTATTTTTTAATATGGTTAATTACTCACTGTAATGTAAAATAGTTAGTTCTAGTATACATATGTAACAATTCCCATGAAAATAACAATCTGTTTTGTACATCCACTTCTCCATACGTAAGTGAAGCAAGCAGGGGGCATAGCCCCCTAGTTCTTTATTACTTATTTCAACTTCCATCAACTCATACATCCGTTTCTGATAATATAATAGTTTCTATGTGTGTTCAGACCAAAGTGTGTGTGTATATTTATTTATTACTTCCTTATCTACCTATGTTTATTCATTTAAAGTGCTTCTGTAAAAAGACACATTTCCTCCTGGGGATTAATCAAGTATCTATCTATCTATCTATCTATCTATCTATCTATCTATCTATCTATCTATCTATCTATCTATCTATCTATCTATCTATCTATCTATCATCTATCTATCTATCTATCTATCTATCTATCTATCTATTAAATAGTACCTTATCTATCTATCTATCTATCTATCTATTAAATAGTACCTTATCTATCTATCTATCTATCTATTGTGACGGACAGCCGGGTCCCATGCCCGGCCGGGACGCCACTGCTACATACGTCCCAGGGGAGCCACCATGGACAGTGCAATGCCTCCCCCGGGGCACCTGGGGGCAGCCTCCCTGGCCGTGGGTCCTTCCTCAGTCTCCCCCGTGGCTCCATGGGACATGGAGTCCACCACAGCCCGGTTGGGAGATGGGGTGGCCGCAAGGGGGTGCTGCAGAGAGCCAGCCGCTACAATGGACGACTTACCAGCCCCACCCGGAGGTGCAATTAAGACCAGCTGGTCAGGCACCTGGAGCACTTCCGGGTGGGCTATAAAGCAGGCAACCTCCCTCCATTCTGGGCCAGAATCGGGAGGAATAGGACGAGGTTGCCTGGGAGGAGCGGTGGTGGCAGAAAGGGTTGGGTGTAGTTTGTTTGGTGCTTTTGGGACTGTGTATTGCCTGTGGGTCACGGGGAAGACGTGCGCCCACGGGTGAAGAAAAAACAATAAAGCCTGTGTTTTGTACACGTGCATCTGCGTGGTCTGTGCCGGGTCGGGCGCTATATAGCACCTTTTACACTATCTATCTATCTATCTATCTATCTATCTATCTATCTATCTATCTATTAAATAGTACCCTATCTATCTGTCTGTCTGTCTGTCTTACTTCTGACTTTTTCTCATTTATAGTCTTTCGGAGAGTTGCAACTTATCCCTACATTAGTGGACCCAAGCCAAAACCTTACCTTAGAATAGATGATTCTTCATAACTTATTATCAAAATACACATTTTATAAAGTACTTCCCTAAAGTGGTGCAGCGCAGTAGTGGTGCTGTCATATGAATTCATCTTCCTCAGTTTAATGCCAGTCACTGTCCATGTGGTAGAATTCAGCTTTTTTTTCCCTTGTATGGATGGTGGATGTAGAAAAGTGTCAAGAATGGAAGGTATGGTGGTGTTATCATTAGTGCTCACTGACCCAATGTGCAGGGTATGGAGTTTGCATGCTTTCCATCTTTCTGCCTGGGTTTTCTTCCTCAAAACCCAAAGACATTTGAGTTAGATTAATTAGTCCTTGGTGCGCATGTGGGTCCTAAGATGAACTGGCATCCAGTTCAGGGTTGTTTATTCATTTTCAGGACATATTGACAGGATGGTATCTAACCCCTTGTGACCCTGAATTTGAAGGCCATGTTATGTTACTTTTCTAGAGTGAAATAGTGGTGCTGCTGCCTCACAGATGTAGCGTCAGATGTCTCAAACTTACACCTGGGGAGTTTGCATGTTCTCTTTGTGTTTTTGGAAGTTTTATCGGCATACTCAGATTTAATTTGTTTAGTTATTTGGTCCTGTTTAAAGGTGAGTAGACCCTGGGATGGCCTTGCCTGGACTTTTTCTGGACATACACGAGTGTTGCCTGTTTGACTCTGACTTGTATTAGGTGGGTTGTGGAATGTTATCTTCTGTTTTTAGACTGAATATTATCCTGCTGGTTATATTATAATTGATCACATACTTATCCCTTTTATTTATAGTGCAGTGGCTATTATTGATTCCACAGAGCAAATCACTTTAACTGCCATTGCACACATTGAAGAAGGATGGGCGCACAGTTGTGGCTGGAAATAATTTAGGATTAAAGGATAAATTAAACATATACAGTGTATGAGCAATATGCCTGGGCTGAATGATCTGAAGTTTGGCTGTAAACTAATCCTTCCATCCATCCAGTCTTCTGAGCCCAATGTTGTATTCCAAGGCCGTAGGTAGACAGAGCTGATGATGTTGAAGATCCAAACAGGAATTCAAGTTCTTCAAGTGTCACACTCAATGACACAGACCCTCCATCATTCACAACAGTCCAATTCAGAGTTGTCGGGGTGTCTTTGATCTGTGGGAGAAGATGGGAGAACAAACTCCACACTGCAACCACCCAACAGGAGTTTAGGCACTGTCCCATCAGGCTACTAGTGCTGTGTGATCTCAATTTCACTTCACTTCAAGAGACAAGAACGATATTTTTATCCCATGTTTGAATCTGTAAGCTTAATAAGAGGAAAATGCACAAGGCAAAACTCGGCCTCTGTGAAATCTGTTGATGAGGTTGAAGAGGAGATAAAGCTAGCAGATGACAGGCTGATGTGTACCCCATGAGTAATGTCATGGTGCGTACAAGTACAGAAATACTGTCTGTAGTCGTTAACAAGGCAAGTAATGAAATTAAACTTTCACATAAATCACTAGTAGCATATGTGCAGAACTGTCACTACTTTATTATCCCATTTGAAAAAAATGGCTTGAAAACAAGAGATCTGGAGGAGAAAGATAAAAAAAAAAAAGAATTCCGCTACTTGAACTGATAGCCAGGGAGTAGAGACAATTATGAAACCAAAAATGTATGAGCTAGCTTACATTTTCACAGGAGGATTTCAATGAAAATATATTTAACATGAAGAAGGAAAGTAACACAAACATACAAACTCCAAATAGTGGTTTAGTGCTTGGCCACCTTGCATCTGCTTTAATATTTGTAGTGCTTTAGTTTCGACTTTCTGAAAAGTTGACAAAATGTGATGTTGGCTTGTTTCACGAAAAAACGGACATTAGCAACTTTTGACAATGAGTGAACGACAAACATCTGGCACCATAAATAAAGCTGTTATACCAAATACGTATAATATGAATACATTGATGGCTCGTGACCACAGTAGCGCCACACAGTGGGCAGTTTTGGAACTTACTGACTGCACAACAAACATATACACTGAGACTGCTGCAGCTGCTGGCATCATACATGCCCACAAGTAGATCCTGTTGTGTGATGATTCAGTGAACATGAATTTCAAACTCCCAAAGCTTGCAAAGAAATCTTTAGAAACTGGTTTGAATTTTCTTAAACCCTTGGATCTACTGAAGGGGAAGTCTGGTGCCAGCAGTATGTTATACCTGACAAGTATGCCGCCGAGAGCTTTCTGCTTTAGCACCCACTGAAATTTTGTGGGTTTCACTAATGAGTTAGTTTCTCAACTCATGTTTGCTGGTACCAAAATGAGACAATAGAATAAACAGACAGATATGAAATCAAAAGTTTGAAAGGTGGAGTAACTCTCAGCAGGTATTTCAATACAGTAGTGCCTTGTATTTCAAGTGTTCCAGAGAAATTCGATCCAAAGTTGGAACGATGCTTCTATGTTCAAACTGTTTGCACAGTTAAAAAATGCAGCCACAGATAACGTTTACGCAGCGAGCTTAAACGACATCTGTTGTGCGCCCACTTGTCTCTCGCACTTGCTGTGAAAGCATCTCATGGGTTAAGCTTGTGTGTTTTCAGTGCTTTTTTTGGTGTGTTTGGGAATATATTTATATATACCCCCTATCTATTAACCATGGCATCCAAGAAGATTCTAGAAGCAAGAAGCCTAAGAGGAAGGTTGTAGTATCAATGATTGGCTATCCCAAAACTTCGTATCTTTTAATGAAGAGAAGACTGAGGTGATAGTCTTCGGCCCTTCTGAACATATGAAGGCCCCGGAATTTGACCTGGGACCTTTATCAGCTTTCAGGTCTTCACAGGTTCAGAATCTGGGTGTCCTGTTAGATGACTCATTAAATCTTGACAGACAAGTCTCTGCCGTGATCGGATCGAGCTTTTATCAGCTTTGCACGCTTGCATAAATTAAACCTTATCTCACTGACAAGACCCTGGAGATGGCCATACATGCTTTTATTACATCTCGCCTCGACTATTACAACTCTCTTTATTATGGCATCTCAAAATCCCAAATTGCCCGTCTTCAATTGGTCCAGAACGCAGCTGCTAAATTTCTTTTAAAAAAGAAAAAAATGGATCATGTGACTCCGCTTCTGAAGTCCCTTCATTGGTTGCCTGTTCAATTCAGAATACATTTAAAAATCTTATTATTTGTTTTTAAAACATTACACCAACAAGCACCCATCTATTTATCTGAATTGCTTCACCAATATACCCCCCTGAGAAGTTTGAGATCCTGTGATCAGAACCTTCTTTTAATTCCACACTCCAGACTCAAGCGTAGAGGTGACCGTGCTTTCTCGGTAATTGAGCCTCGTCTTTGGAATGATCTGCCTATTGAAATCCGAATGGCTCCTAGTCTGACTATTTTTAAATCTATTTTAAAAACACATCTGTTTTCTCTGGCTTACTAGGCTTTATTTTGCCTACCTAGATGTGTGTATGTGTAGATATATGTATATGTATAGATATATTTATACAAATTATTTTTATGTGTTTCTGCTGTGCTTCTTTTGGCTAAATAGTATATTTCTATTTTATGTTGATGTTTCTAAATGTACAGCACTTTGGTCAGTCGTGTGGCTGTTGTAAATGTGCTATATAAATAAACTAAACCTAAACCTAAACCTATGATTGAGATGAAACAGGAGCATGAAAGTAAACCGCGTATGGTGGATCTGGTGGCCATATTTAAGAAAGCACAATAAATGCAATTTTCATTTAATTATACAGTATATACATTGTAAGTTGATGGACACTTGAGGGCACTGTTGCCCAATGAAACCCAACAGACTGATGCAGACACTGGTTTAAAAGCACCCAGAAGTATTTTAATTTTCTTCTTTAAAGTGCCCCAAAGCACCTCCACCACCATAAATCAATAATCACAATAACATTACTCTACAATAAACCAATCCTCCACTTCCAGCAGCTCTGTCACACTCCCGCCCAACTCCGGCTCAGCTTGCTAGGTATGCACCAGTCCTTTAAATAGTCCTTGACCCGGAAGTGCTCCTGTCCTTCTGTCCATGTGATTCCATAGCAATTTCGGGTCAGATAAAGTCAGATTTTTCTTCTGCCTGGAAGTACTTCCGTTTCTCCGTCCTCGTGACTTGGGGGCACCTCCATGCTGCAGGGGAGACACCATCTAGCATCTTGGATGTGTCGGCCAGGATGAGCTGCCGGCCGTCCATCACAACATTTTTTATTTATTGTTTTCATGTTATAATTTATTATTTAGGACATTTAATTGTGTTATTTTTACCTTAAATTAAATGTATTTGCAGTTTTAGTGTACCGAAATGGGCATTTTTTAGGGAACAGATTAATTCACTTTCCATCCATCCATCTTCTAACCCGCTGAATCCGAATACAGGGTCACGGGGGTCCGCTGGAGCCAATCCCAGCCAACACAGGGCACAAGGCAGGAACCAATCCTGGGCAGGGTGCCAACCCACCGCAGGACACACACAAACACACCCACACACCAAGCACACACTAGGGCCAATTTAGAGTCACCAATCCACCTAACCTGCATGTCTTTGGATTGTGGGAGGAAACCGGAGCGCCCGGAGGAAACCCACGCAGACACGGGAGAACATGCAAACTCCACGCAGGGAGGACCCGGGAAGCGAACCCGGGTCTCCTAACTGCGAGGCAGCAGCGCTACCACTGCGCCACCGTGCCGCCCTAATTCACTTTCCATTTTTTCTAATGGGGAAAATTGATTCGGACTTCGAACAATTCAGAGTTTGAAAGGCCTCCAGAAATGGATTAAGTTTGAGGTACGAGGCTCTACTGTAATTCTAAAAATCACGTTGTTTAGCCTCCTCTTTCAAAATTAACAGTTTGCACATCTATACAACTTAGGACTCAGGACTTGATGCACTGAATTTTCTAGTCTCGTCCAACTTCTTATATCTTTATGAATGAATAGATAGATAGATAGATAGATAGATAGATAGATAGATAGATAGATAGATAGATAAGGCACCATATAACTGATAGATAGATAGATAGATAGATAGATAGATAGATAGATAGATAGATAGATAGATAGATAGATAGATAGATAGAACTTTAAAATTAGTGTAGAAAAACAAATGAAATTTGAAGACTCATTTATGGCTTTATTGCCATCATTACCCTCCCTGATGATGGCCTCTTTTGTGGAACTTTGTATTCCATCTCTCAGCAGATGGTACAGCAGGTCTGATAGTAAGAAAAATGGTTTATGTGGAATTGTGACACCGTTGACTAGAGCTCAGCTGAAAAAATATTTAAAACTTGACGGCCTTTGCTTACCCTCTGGTCATGATACTTTGTCTGGGTTGGTCATTTTCTTCCAGCATTTCCTAATAGAAAATAATGATGTTAGGAAGAATATAGGAAGCAGGCATAACAAAACATAAACTGTGGATAAAAACAACAAACAATTAGTGTTTGTACAGTGATGACTGAAACAGTTTGCATAAAATTGAGTTTGCAGCAAAATTCAGTGCTTCACTCTGCACTAATTTTCTTGTTTCACTCATCACTGATTATTGCCTTTCTATACCTAATAAAGTGGTAAGCCCCCGTACCCATTAGGGTGGTTTCCCAATGAACCAAGTTACAGCTCTATCCGGCAGGGGGTGTTAGCTCCCTTGTTGGAATGAGTTCTTTTGTAATTGTGGCATGTTACATAACCCAAAACTATATAGATATAATAAAAAAGGCAATAATCCTCCCTTAGTGATACTGCGGTAAGAAATCACAAAGGAGAAATAACTTGAGCTTTCTTTAATAACGGTTTAGGCGGCATAACAGATGAGGAAGCTATGACAAGACCTCTTGGGTAGTGGGGGCCCGATGTATAGAGTCTGCCATTTTTATCCCTGTGCTGGAAGGATTTTCCGGATCCGATGATGTTATCTCCCACCCGTCCGTTGGCTTCAAAGGTGTGCCAGGCAGTGTTCCAAGCCTTTATACTCTTTCTCCATGCACAGGCCCCACTTAAGTAAATCATGCCATTCTAAAAAAGGAAAAGAAGATCCAATGTCATGCTGACTCTGACACACAGAAATAGTGCAATGCCCATTTCGCAGTTGTCCCTGTCTTGTCTTCTAATGCTTGCCTAGCAGTTCTAAATGATGAGCCCCTGTGTACTAAATCTGGCCTTGTGTTAGCTGTACATGTGAGTCAATTTATAAAATATTTTTTGTACAGAGCACAGTGACATATTAAACTTATAAACTTATTACAACAGTTTCACACAGGTGCTCCTCACAACAACCTATGACTTATTCTTCTCCAACTCTTTCCTCCCTTCATCCCTCCAGTTGAATTCTTTCCTCCAATCTCAGTGAGGTCAACTCCTGGGGTTGTCTTCCTAGAACAGGCCCCTAGCTTCATTAGACAATCCGAAAAGAGCCTGGTCACCATACTACATAGTACATAGTACACAGGTAGTATAAAAGGGGCCTCCTTTCTGCCTCATGATGGGCTGGGGCATGTCTGTTAATTTATTACATGCCCCCCTTTCACTCTGTTCCGACTTCTAGGGTATGTCTGATCCACACGTGCTCTACTGTGGTTTTTCATTTATCTTCTATGCCCTTTGTCGCCTTCAAAGCCAGTTTCTACTTGACATCCCTGTACAATCTACACATAAAGGGTGCATTGTTCTGTCATTTTTGCTGTCATGTAGTTTGTTGAAAAATCTTGGAGATTAACACCATGAAACAGCAAAATATAACCAAAGAAATCAATACATCTTTATCAGTGTTGCAGAAAAAATAATTAAAGATGTTCTATTCGGTAATAACGTAAATACCCTAAACCACAGAAAAGTGAAAAATGACGAAAACAAAATGTAACAGATGTTAGAGGATCGGCACGTCCTACCAGCCTACCATTGCCTGGGGTAAAGCTCGGGGCCTTTGTACACACCAGTGGGATTACTTGAAAGGAGAAAAGCATTTTTTCCATCACATTTCTCATTTCAAACTCTTGTTTACATTTTTGTCCATGTTTCATAAATACACTTAAGCTTTCTAGCATTTTTGTTGTTGAAATTACATTTTTTTAAAACTCAACAAAACCTCTAGTCTGCCATTTTACTTACACTATGCTTCCAACAATGCAAGTCAGTAAATGAAGTCACCCGCTCTACTGAGTGAGTTTGGAAAATTCTCATAAATTATGTTCTGTGTTAATACACAGAATCAGTGCTCTTTGGCTCTGGTTTATAATTTTTTTGCTGTATAAATAAATCCTAAGAGCAGATATTTATTACTCACTCAACAATGACCCAAAATGGGCTAAGAGAATTTAGAAAAATCTCATTAATTGCATAGTGTTAACATACACATTTGATCACCCTTTATTTTATTTTCTAATTCCTACATGTATTAGCTGAGTTATGCAACACTGCATGTGTTAGAAGGTGAGAAAGTGGAATTAGCATTAACGTTATACTGTATCCAAAAGTTTATTACCTTTAAACTTATTGCATTTAGCTTATAACTATTGTTATTATTACAAAGGTTCTTCATACAGAATATTATTGTTTTTTTTCTAATGCAAAGAATCCCAAATTTCAATACAAAATAACAGAGACAATATGGCCCCACTAATGGTAGCTCTGGGCAATGACAAACATAGAAGGAAACGCTTGAGTGAAGAAAAGAAATATATGTAATGGGCAAGAATCAAACCCGGATTTATTGGCGATCTCTCTTTGGTTTCAACTTATTAAAGTTGACTCTCCTTTTTGTGCTTATTTGCGGTTTTGTATCACAAAGGTTCTGAATAACACAAAAGTGAGAGATAAACAGTATTCATTAAGATATAAATATTTTCACAGATAAATCACAGCTCTTGACTAGAGATTTTTCTTCTGTCTTCATGAAAGGCGTTCTTTTGGTTAACGGCCTTTTCTGCTATTCTTTTGACTATTATTTCTGTGTTTTTTAATTCTCTGGTTTTGATATTAGCTTAGTTTTCTTCTATGTCTCTTCCTCTAATCCTTCGCTTTCCTGTATTAATTACTATTATCACTGATTAGGAAAAGGGGCAGAATGAAAACATGCAGCCACTGCGGCCCTCCAGGCCTGGAGTTCGACATCCGTGCCTCAGAACATCTCACAAAATATGATACAAAAATAAATAATTAAATGAATAAAAAAAGAATACATAGCATGCAACATACAGTATATCAATCAATCAATCAATCAACATTTATTTATATAGCACATATTCATACAAAAAAATGTAGCTCAAAGTGCTTTACAAAATGAATAGAAAAATAGAAGGCACAATAAAAAATAAACATAAGTCAACATTAATTAACATAGAATAAGAGTAAGGTCCGATGGCCAGAGTGGACAGAAAAAACAAAAAAAACTCCAAAGGCTGGAGAAAAAAATAAAATCTGTAGGGGTTCCAGACCACGAGACCGCCCAGTCCCCTCTGGGCAATCTACCTAATAAGTCAAACAGTCCTCTTTGTATTTAGGGTTTTCATGGATTGACCTGATGATGATGGTCACGTAGACTCTGGCTTTCAGTCCATCAATGTTGGTGCATCATGATGCTTTGAGTAGGTGGTGATGGCGCAGGGCGCCACCACAAAGAAACCGGAAAAAGAAACAGAAGAGAGAGTTGGGGTCAGTACGGATTTTAGAACCACTATGAATAGTTATTATGAAGAATTGGACATACAGAGTATCAGGATTAAGTTAAAGTGAAGTTATGAGAAGGCCATGTTAAAGTAATGTGTTTTCAGCAGTGTTTTAAAGTGCTCCACTGTATCAGCCTGGCGAATTCCTATCGGCAGGCTATTCCAGATTTTAGGTGCATAACAGCAGAAGGCCGCCTCACCACTTCTTTTAAGTTTAGCTTTTGGAATTATAAGGAGACACTCATTTGAAGATCTAAGGTTATGATTTGGAATATAACGTGTCAGGCATTCCGATATATAAGATGGAGCGAGATTATTTAAGGCTTTGTAAACCATAAGCAGTATTTTAAAGTCAATCCTGAATGACACAGGCAACCAGTGTAGTGACATCAAAACTGGAGAAATGTGTTCGGATTTTCTTTTCCCAGTTAGGATTCTAGCAGCTGCATTCTGCACTCGTTGCAAGTGATTGATGTCTTTTTGGGTAGTCCTGAGAGGAGTGCGTTACAGTAATCTAGTCTACTGAAAACAAAAGCGTGAATTAATTTCTCCGCATCTTTCAGTGATATAAGAGGTCTAACTTTAGCTATGTTTCTTAAGTGAAAAAATGCTGTCCTAGTGGTCTGATGAATATGCGATTTAAAATTCAGATTACAGTCAACGGTTACCCCTAAATTTTTACTTCCGTCTTAACTTTTAATCCTAGTGCATCAAGTTTATTTCTGATAATCTCACTGAATCCATTATTGCCAATTACTAAAATTTCAGTTTTCTCTTTATTTAGTTTGAGAAAATTACTATTCATCCATTCAGAAATACCAGTAAGACATTGTGTTAGTGAATCAAGAGAATCAGGGTCATCAGGTGCTATTGATAAGTACAGCTGTGTGTCATCAGCATAGCTGTGGTAGCTCATGTTGTAACCTGAGATAATCTGACCTAACGGAAGCATGTAGATTGAGAAGAGCAGTGGACCCAGGATAGAGCCTTGTGGAACACCATATCGGATATCATGTGTCTTTGAGATTTGATTACCACAACTCACAAAGAATTTTCTACCTGTCAGGTAGGATTCAAACCAATTTAAGACACTGCCAGAGAGGCCCACCCATTGACTAAGGCGATTTCTAAGAATATTATGATCAATGGTGTCAAATGCAGCACTCAGATCTAAGAGGATGAGAACAGATAAATGGCCTCTGTCTGCATTTACCCGCAAGTCATTTACTACTTTAACGAGTGCAGTTTCTGTGCTGTGATTTGTTCTAAAACCTGACTGAAATGTATCAAGAATAGCATTTTTATTGAGGTGGTCATTTAACTGCATAATGACTGCCTTCTCTAGAATTGTATACATAGCTTTTAGGTGCTGGTGAGGAGAGACAGTCCTAGTTTGTAGTGTGTAGGAGTCCTGGATTATCATTTAACTATGCATGCTAATCGCATGTTTCATATCAAGCTCTTTATTTCTTTAACATTGTACAAATGAAAATGAGCAAAATTCTTAACTGGAGCAGTGACAGCACATTTTGTATCAGTGTAACTGTTAGCAATGCACCACAATTGGGAATAAAGAAGCAAAAGTTGTTTTACAGCATTGGAATGCAGAATCGAAACTGATAAAATGCATTAAATTCAATAAGATAGCACATAAACCATTCGTCCTCAGAAAAAAATATTGCAATATTATACCATATCTTTTTTTTCCACCCATCTCTTGTAGCAATGTCTAGTGCATTTGGTTGAGCAGCATGTTAATCGAAGACTGTAAGAAGTGTACTGACAATTACGAAACATAAGCACACAAGAAATTTGACATCTGAGAGGAGACCATTCAGTCCATCAAGCTGAAAGTTTAGCTAATAGCTACACTGTCCTAATCTCATCCAGATACGTCTTGAATACACAGCACACACCACCTTATATAAAAACCTCACACATTCAACAACCTCTCGCTCTATTACCTCAAGTTAAGTGAAATAGTTTTGTTTGTGATCAACAATATTGTAAGTCTTGGGGTCAGGGTGGCAAATATTTGACTCCTCAAAAATCTTGGGAGCAGAACTTCTGCTTCATGACTCCCTCTTTGCCTCTGCAATACAAAATACAGCTTCAGTAAATAACTGATAAATTGCCTAAACTCTTTTCATCTAGTGACATGAAAGCAGGAGTGGGGGGTGGCGGAGATGAGGGAGGTCCAGGCAAGTGGTTGAGTCAACTACTCTGCAACACATTAGACCATTTATCAAAGTGCTGGCGGAGACGCGTGACGAAAAGCAGATGGTCTCAACTTTTCTATTGCGACCACCATGTTAGACAATCCATTACCAGATGGCCATGAAGCTAATGATAGTTTCATTAATCACAACACCGCATTGACTATCACCAGTTGTTGTGCCTCATTGTGGGTGAGTGAACTCTCCATCTCATATCATGTCAAATGTTTTTTTCAAAGCAGTATTCTAGGCCCAGCAGAAAGTAGTCTATTAAGCAGGACACCATAGTCAATAGTTATTTCTACTGCTTTGGAATGGGTTTAAGTGCAGTGGCGACAAGAACGGCAGCAGTGGACTTGCGAGCATTCAATGAAAGTAAGGAACCCACTGTGGTCTTCACAGAGGGAAGCTCCAGTAAAAGACACCAATGGGACAAAATGATTGCTTTCATATAGTGATAGATTTTGATGGTACCATAATGATGTACATGCAGTTTTATGGGCACTTAGAACAACTGGTCAATTACAATCATAATAAATTGTCCCTTAGTGATCAACTTCCATCCCAATTGTTATACAATCTTCTTATTACCGAGACGCATGTCTACCAGAAGGACTATAGGCTTATCCAGAGGATTCTTGAACTCCATCAAAAACTCTTCGGATGAAGATGATAAGGAAGCTGTTCCCATCCCATGACATTTTCACTCACTGGATTTGAATGCTATGGAATATTTTTCAGTGATTAAGTAGTGATTCGTCTTCAGTTGACTTGTTTGGAAGAGACTGTCTCTGTCTGTTGAATCTCACGTATGTGAAAGTAAAGAATTGTTGCAGAGAAATCAGGCCCTGCAGTCCATCAAGCCCAATCGTTAGGAATTTTTTTTTGTTTGTTTTTATGAAAGCATTTGTGTTTTAATTTCTAGCACCCATTTAAAGGTTTTTAAAGCCTTGGAATTCATTTCTGGCATTTATTTTCTGCTATTTAAGTACATTTGGATTGGAAATCATTTTTTGAGCTATTTCCGTTGCCATTTTTTTTTTATTTTTACGCATATTTGCCGCTATTTTGAGTGCCTGTTGTTAGGACACGCGATGATTATTATGAGCGTGTCCTTGGAGGTCATGACCTGGGAATTAGGACACAATAAAATAAAAGGACTTCAAGGGCAATTCTTCTCTATCCAACCTGTGGATAAACAAATCTTATTCAATTGCTTTTGCAATTGCTTTATTGTTTTGTGTATTGACTTTTTGTTTTTGTTTTTAACATAGAATTTTGATTTTTGTTTTGACCTTGATGTTCAGATTCTTTTGATCTCATTGTTTTGACCCACTGTGGTGGGTTGGCACCCTGCCCAGGATTGGTTCCTGCCTTGTGCCCTGTGTTGGCTGGGATTGGCTCCAGCAAACCCCCGTGACCCTGTATTCGGATTCAGCGGGTTAGAAAATGGATGGATGGATGTTTTGACCCATTTCTGCTATCATGCCCTTCTCCTGGTTATTTCAAATTATGTATGCCCAGCAGACATAGTGCCAGTTATTTAGCTAAACTTTGTCTTATAGGTCAAGTTCTGAGGGGCTGATTGACAATATTTATTTGGAACCTAATAGTCGTGAAAAAGTAAAGCAAGGATAAAAAATTGAGACAGACAAAACGTACCAGTCACCAAAATGCAAT
The DNA here is from genome assembly GCF_016835505.1 of Polypterus senegalus. NCBI lineage: Eukaryota > Metazoa > Chordata > Cladistia > Polypteriformes > Polypteridae > Polypterus > Polypterus senegalus. The sequence goes on along the minus strand of NC_053155.1, from coordinate 31,594,010 downwards.
ACATACTCTTAAGTAAACCAAAAACTAAAGACCAAAATAAACATGCAAAATGTACCAGCTCCCTAAAGTATTTTTGAAATAACCATTACATGAGAAGATTTTTGAAAATCTGGAACTTTTACAGTGAAAATAGTGTACCTCCATTTTATATAGGTGGAAAGCAATGAAATAATATGTCACCTGACCCGCAATGGGCATAGCAACTGTAAGCAGTGTGGCCATGGTCAGGCAAAACTAAATAATGTTGCCTTCCTTCCAAATTGAGATACAAAAATGGCAGAGTGGAAAAGTTACGAGAAAATTTAATAACAAGTGTGAAAGTAGAAGAAATATCCAAAATAATAACAAAAATGAGAATCTCCATTATCAAAATCCCAAAATAATCATAGCAGCACCTTTGTGTCGCTTAGCTAAATCAGGAGCTCCCTATTATAAGCTGTTTGAGATGCACAATCTTAAATATTTGCGACAATGCCCCGCTGTACTTTTTTCCTTGGGAAATATGTTACTGGAAACATCTTTCAGCAGACCTTTTTAAGAACACATTTATTGTGGGTGTAAATAAAAAAAAAAAAGATCAAAGCTGCATATGACTGTTAAAAAAAACAGATACAAAAACTGAAGAAGTGACTGGGATGGTACAACACCACACAGTAAAATTAACAAGGACAGACTGAGTAAATCACACACATTTGATGCTGAGGGTGTGTGAGGCCGTACTCGCTGATTCCCACGTTGGTTTGGAACTGCTCCAATTAGCTGTTGATGAAGCTCCACATGAAGTGTTTGAAGTTTTCTCAGGAGGAGACAATAAAAATTCTGATAATCTTGCTCATCTTATTAAAATGCATTCCACTGTTAAGCCCCCAGCCACAACAGCAGGACTCATTTTATCAAGGTAAGAAAAAAAATGCTTAATTAACTGTCATTAATTAACTACCATGTATTTTCCAATTTGTTAATCTGCTGGTGCATAGTACTATATTACCTTCAATTCTTAGGTTAACAAGTTGTATTAGGGACAAAACTAACACTAACTGGTGCCTTAACAGCATTTCCCATCACTTCTTATAGAGAGTAACGACATTGATATATGGTATGTTGTTTTGCTATACATCACAATTTCCTTGATCTGGAAAGAATAAAGTTCTGGGAGCCCATTGTTCTTATCAAATGATTAAAGTTAAAGGTGACCATTCAGCCCATCAAAATGTGATGCCACTAGCTGTAGTGGTGACCCTGTTTGCTCTTTTTCATTAGAAAATTAGAATGGTCATGGCAAGAACAGGCCATTCATCCTAACAGGCTTTTCCTTCTTTTCACCTACATCATCCAAAATAACATCTAGTCGAGATTTCAAGGTCCCCAAGGTCCTGGGGCCTCATGCATAACACCGTGTGTGGAATTCATACTAAAACATGGCGTATGGATAAAAGCTGAAATGTGCGTACGCATAAAAAAAGATTTGTGTGACAAGGATGGATAAGATTAGACATGGTTTGGACATGTGCAGAGGAGAAATGCTGAGTAAATTAGGATGCTAAGGATAGAGCTGCCAGGCAAGAGAAAAAGAGGATGGCCTAAGAGAAGGTTTATGAATGTGGTGAGAGGGGACATGTAGGTGATGGGTGTAGCAGAACAAGATGCAGAGGACCTAAAGATATGGAAGAAGATGATTAGCTGTGGCGACCCTTAAAGGGAGCACCCGAAAGAAGAAGAAGATTAAACATGGGGCAACATTGGCGCAATGGTAGCGATGAGCTGGCGCCCCGTCCCAAGATTGTTCCTGCCTCCTGCAACATGCTTGCTGCACCGTGCACGACCATCAATGAAATAATTTATTGCAGCAGTACTGTCTCCTTCAAATGTACTAACCCCCAATTCCTGTCCTTCCTTTTCTTTCTCCAAGTAACCAATCGCCACACAATCAACTCTTTAATAGACGTCAAGCCATCTGTAAGCTTAGAACGCTGATTCTTCAAAATTTTTAAGGAACATTGAAATATCTTCGTGGTGCATGTTTAATTATGTTCGTGTGAAGATTGTTTATTTCCCATTAGAGTTTTCTTAAACCTTGCAGATTTATTTGTTCATGGAGGCTATAATGTGTGTCTCCAGATTGTCCACAGCACGACGGTGCATGTAATCACCTTTCTGTTCGTTGGCACCCCTGTTCATGTCTGATAGAATTTGCTCATAATTGATGAATGGTTAAGAAATGCACTTTTATTAAATAGATAATGCAAGTTTGATCTTACTGAGCAAGGACATGTTAAATGGATCTCCATATAAACTCGAAACACATTAACAAGTAGATTAGCTAAAATTGTTTCTGCCCTCAATTAACAAGGAATTTATGATGAGTGGGAGATTTACGGTAAAAGAGACTGTACTGAACATCTCACATTCTTAGCCACCCTCTAAGTTCCATTCCAATTCTCATATAGTAAAGATCACACTCACAAAGCTCGGGTAGCCTGAATTCTTATTATTTGTAGTAGCACACATGCTACTCTGATCAAGATGAAGTGGGCTTGATAACAGATGGATGGGTAATTGATAGTTGTAGTTGCTGGCAAGGCTTTCCTCGTGTCAGCCATATGTGGTATTGCAGATATACATTTATCATGTGATGCAGTCTAAAGCTGTTCTGTAGGATGCATGAGAAATATTTGAACACAGTATAGCCCTAAAATGTTAATTCACATCAGTTTTAGGTGTTAATTTTGCCACACCACTTGTAATGTAGAGAATTGGCTGAAGGATTTCATTTTCAACTCTTCTGATCTGTGTGGGTCATGTCACTTAACGTGAATGTACAGGTGACAAGCTTGTGTGCAAACTTACGTAGTATACACCTAATAAATACATTTAAATACCAATTCATCAGTCACTAAAATAAACACATTATATAAGTAAGAATTAGACATGCCGACCATTTATACTCCCTACAATGCATACTACATAACACAAAGGTAGTCAGTGTGGCGCAGTGGTTAAGGTTTTAGACTTCAAACCCTGAGGTTGTGGGTTCAAATCCCACCACTGACACTGTGTGATCCTGAGCAAGTCGCTTCACCCGCCTGTGCTCCAATTGGAAGAAAGAAAAGATACAAGCCGTCAGTCCAATAAATAAAAAATGTAAACAAGATAGTTGTAATGGAATGGGGGGATGAAGGAACCATGAAAGCTGCTTTGGAGCTTGCCGGTCTGGGACCCAGTGATGTGGTATTCTCTGCTTGAAGGACTGTTCATGAATCGAACAAGTGGGGCCATTGATGATTTTCCTGGCTTTCCATAGACACTGCCTAACATACTGTGTGTGTCTTGTATGTTTGGAACATCATCTACAATGACTTGTTGGGCAGAACACAGTACCCTCTGCAATGCTTTGCGATTGAGGGCAGTGCGGTTCCCATATCAAGCATTTAGGATGATTTGGAAGTGTAAAATGATATACCAAACTTCTTCAATATCCTTCTTCCCCATTTTTCCAGTGTTAACATTCCATGTGAGGTTCATAGTGATATGCACATCAAGGAACGACGCTACTCACCCTCTCCACAGGAAACTGTGCGCCTTCTTGATTCCTGCAGTCCACTGCCTATCTCTTTGATTTTTGGCTGAATCAAGAGAGAGGCAGTCTTCTTAGCTCCCGTGTGTCAGGGCACTGATTTCCTACATTTAGTCTCGTCTCCGTTGGAAGTAAAACCCACCGCTGTTGTGTCATCAGCAATTTTCACAATGTTAGGCCTGCATCGAGCTGTACAGTTATGGATGAAGATGAAATGTAGGAGGGGAACCCACATAATGGTTTGTCATGTCCCAGTGTTCTTTTAGGCCCTAGCAGGAACTCGGGGACACGAAGTCATCCAAGAGTCATTGGGAACAATAAGGGAGGCAGATGCAGCTGATATAACAAGAAAAAAAATGTTTGCTAGAGAAAATATAAAAAATGCAAACAAATACTGCAATAATTAATTAAGATGAAAAACAAACAAAAATGTTAATGCAAAATTACATTTGTCAAATGGCACGCACCTTAAAAAAATCCCCTTTTTACTGAGCTCTAAAGAATCAGCCCTTACGTAAAAAAGAATAAGCCTACAAATCGGAGCAACGGTTTATTCCCCTGCCTGTAAATCACCCTGCAGCCGCCTCAATTCTTCACTTACTGACCTTCTCCTGGTCTCAACTGAACCACTTGGCTGGTGAAAAGACCAACTTTTATCCCGGGTCAACGATCACCTGACCCGAGTATAACACCGGTCACATGACTAGCCTAAACGATATCCCTGCTGATTGCACCTCATGAACGCATACATTGCTGACACTCAGCAGTAAACAGCATCACGTTTGCCCAGTATACCCACGCCCGTCATTTCCCAGTTACTTACTTTGCAGCATTGTAACTTCCAAACACCACGGGTCACACCAGAAGAACATTAGGACAAAGTATTACATGTAACAGACACGCGTCTCCATCCAAGGTCATTTTGAATGGAAACATGTGCCACCCCGTCCACTCCAAGCACAACAACACATGACCGCTCCACATCTGCACACGGAGAACAAACCAGTAAGCAAACAAGTGCCTTTTTTCTCTTATTATAAAGACATTGCCTGCAAAGAATTAAATGCAAGCTGAGCAAAGTGGTTTTAAATTATCAGATTGTGAGCCATTTCATCACACAAGGCTGTGTTGATTCTTAAGGATGAACCCAATTTTCCCATATTGGCTACCAGCCTCTTGGCAGTGAATGGATTCTGTCACCTCGAGGAAACTTCACAAGAACACGACATGAGCATATAAACTCACTCAAGAGCAACTCAGTCATCTACGTCAGGAGGATTACTCATCAGACTTTTGAGGGAAGCTTCAATTCCTCGACTTGTTGTCACTAACTTTAATGGGGGCTTAGTGAAGTATATCATTTCTGGCTGCATAACATCCTGGTTTTTAGTATCATCGCAGCTCAAGGCTACAAAGAACTGAAGAAGGTGGTGAAAGTAGCCCATAACATTACTGGCTTCTGTTCAGGACATATGACATTCACAGCCTTAGAATAGCTAAACAGGATAAAGAGTTATTTTTCTCACTCTTCCATTATGCCAGATGGTACAAGATCATTGGCACTTGAGTCAGGGACAGTTTCCATCTACAGGTTAATGAGTAGTAGCCTGTCGTCACAGCAAGTATCATACGTGCTCTTGTTCTTAAGTGCTTACTGTGGTAAAGTGGGGTTTGCGGCTGATTGGTATGTTTTTAAATAAACAATTGCCGCATTTGTGTTTTGGTAAGAGAGGGTGTGGTAGCGTGGCGAGAGTGGTTCTTGGGCGCGATGCGGGAGTGGACGGCCCTACACTAAGTACACAGATGTAGGCTCGGCCGTGACCCTAATTGGCACCGGGAGCTGCTAATCGACACAGCTGTCCCATGTCCCCATTTTAAAAGGGGACGCGTGAGTGTGAGAGGGGAAAAGAACTGAAAAAGAAAAGACGGAGATTAAAAGGAGAAAGAAAGAAAGAAAGAAAGAAAGAAAGAAAGAAAGAAAGAAAGAAAGAAGCAGGAGGTGGAAGGGGCCAGTGCAGGATGAGAAAGCAGGCAACTCCCTGAAGAGGACTGTGTGGCCGACACTCAGGGGGCGATTAGCATTGGTCACTACGGCTGAGCTGCAACGAGAAGCAGGAGTGACCTGGAGTTTAGATGGCTTGCCACGGAAGACCGGGAAGGCAGCGGAGGGTCGAGGAGGTTTGGGAGGAGAGCTCCAGTGTGAGCCCCCTGGTTGAGGTCCGGAGAAGGAGCCTTTCCGTAGCCCTGGGATGGCAGAGACCCGGACCTGAGGAAGGTCAGCTGCGTCTGCTGTTAGGGCAACTCTTATGCTGCAAGGCCCATATGGGGTAAGCACCGGGCTTTTTAGTAAAGACAGGTTCCTACCAGTTGATTTTAACCTCATTTTTAATTAACTTTTTTTTTTTTTACTATGTATTGATTTTAACCTCCAAAGTTCATTTTTAAGGATTATTTATTTTCTAAGCACTGCACTTGATTTTTAATAATAGCACTGATTCACTTTTGCATCATCCCCTTGCTCCAAGTGTGATTTGCCCTCATCAGCCAAGCTCATCTCAGTTACGGTACTGACAGTGTCAGTTTCAAGAGGCTCCCATTATTGATGAAGGAGCCAGGAGCCGACCCGCACCGTCACACTCACGTATACAGTACTCATGTTTTGTTCAATGTCCGTATGCTTTGATGCATGTGTGTGTTCTTTTGTTAGTATTATATTACTGACCTAACACTGTTGTGAGAACACAGAGCTTCATTGTACTGAGCACACATGACAATACACTTGAACTTGAACATATGTTAGTGGCAGCCTCTGCCTGTTTTTGTAAATCCTTCTTCAAAGTCACTGTCTCTTAAGATCAAACAGAGTTTGCAGAGAATGCATTTATCTTCTTCTCGATATAAAGGCATTTTGAGGACTTGTCAAATACAAAAGTAGTGTTTTAACACAACACAATAAAAGCTTAATAACTGGCTAACGACTTGTGTCGGGTATATTTTACAATCTCCTGGGTTCTGAGTTAGTCAAGAACATCTCAATCCTAATGAAGATTAATTTGCTTTTCTGTGAAGTCGTAGGGCTATGTTTTACAGTCGCTCATGCCTCCCTTAGCTGCATTATTGTTATTTATTTCTGTGTATTTTGGCAACACAAACAGGCTGTGTGCAGATGGGCCAAATCAATATACTAAGTACATTTTCTTGAACTTGTTTGACTTTCTAACTGTTCGCAGTACAGCAGCATTTGCCAGATGGTAAACGGTGCAAACATCTTGCTTTGGAGTTAAAAAAGAATCAGCAAAAAAGCAGTGATATGCAGCCAGTTCCACTGTTCACTCTTCAGTACTAGGTGTCATCAGTTGGTGCATCTTCAAAGTATGTTATTTTAAGATTTATCTTGGTATCCTACACTCTTAAAATAATAATGGGTCATCAAACAACCATTTCATTCTGGAAAGGGACCTTTGCCTATAACGATGGATCTTTGCCTTTGAAAAGGTTCCTTATATGTGGAAGAAATCTTTAATGTCTTGTAAACTACCTAGTAAGACACTGGCAGGTCAAGGAAAATGTGAATTTAGTTTGAGTTATTGCCTACAACAATAATCAGGAACCCATTGGTGTTTCTCAAATCTGTAATCGTCTATTCATGGTCATTTATTGAACCTGTTATGGATCAAGATAAATAAAGATTCTTTCTGGAACTTTCATGTGGATGATTCATTTGGGAAGCAAAAATGGCATCACTCTGAAGAACCACTTTGGCTCCTTTGTTTTTTAAGAACATCTAGCGCATTTAAAGCACTACTTATAATAAATATTGATGGACAGCACACTGTCAAGATTTTGTTTTTTATTTCACCTTATACAATTTCTTGCATTAGGAATTTGTTAGTTTTCACATAACCCTTGGGGTCAGAGATTGTACAGCACCCCTGGAGCAAGGGGCTCAAGGGCCCAACAGAGTGACAGTGACAGGGATTTGACCTGGCAGCCTTCTGGATACCAGCGCAGATCCTTAGCCTCAGAGCCACCACTCCATCCGAATTTGCTTGAAGGTTAAATGTACTTTTTAATCTTTTGGGGTAGTTTTTTCCAGCTTTTATTACCTTGAAAGTTAACTTTCACTTTCTTTCTTTAAGTCAGTTTGTTTTTCAAAACTTGATGTTATTTTGGGAGAATTAAGTGGATGTTAATTAAGTGTTGGGCTAAATGGCCTGTTCTCGTCCAGATTGTTCAAATGCTCTAAGGATGCAAGATTTGTTTCCAGGGATTAATCCTGGTTATAGAGCGGTCAATTGAAATATGAAAATACAATGTTATTTCATAGTGAAAGTTTGTAGGATCTCTAGCAGGTAGAGGTGGGATAATAATCGATTCAGTGGTGAATTGCAATTCATGAGGACAATGGCTATCAGACCGCCATATTGATACAAATTCAATACAAATTTTTTTCTCATTTAAAGAATTAATTTTGTATTACTGCAACAGTATATGTAATGCATCCAACCAAATTACATTATTAAATTATCAGAATCAGAAAACTTTATAAATCCCGAAGGAAATTACTTAAGTTACAACTGAACAACAGACAAGGGACATTTTACACTAAGATCAAGTATAAAGTAGTCACGTAAATATAAATAAAGTATAATAAATATAAGTATAAAACTAGAGTGCTGAGTATTGCACTTTAAGTTAATATTGCACATTCTGAGAACAGATAAGGTTATTCTCATGTGAAGAGAAGACAATTTATTGCACAAGAACAGACAGTATGTTGCACATTTCAAGTACTTGAAAAACTTGAATATAGAAAGAGGGTAATACTGTAACTTAAAGTGAGGGTGAGTGACCGGAAAAGGACTTATAGAGTCTGATGGTGATGCTGTCGACTCCATTGGGGGGTGTTGGGGTCCCCCTTGAAGTTTTATTGGAGTATTACCATTGTTAATACCATTGTTGTGGGGAGGAAGGATTCTCTGTGACGTTCAGTGGAGCACTTGATGCTAGTCAGTCTACTGCTGAAAACGCTCCTCTGTCCAACCACAACACTATGAAGTGGGTGATTAGCATCAACATGGTATCAAGCCCCCAGCTCCCATCACACACTGCGTGCTTGACTCAATAAGTCCAGCGTACGTTTTTATATTTGGACCCCACAGCCCACTTCCCCTACTTTGACATTCACACACACACAAATAAATCGATCAGTGAAGTTTTACTATAAATATTGTGATGCTGCTTATCTCCTCAGAGTCTGGAAGGTGGCACACAGACATGACAGAGGGGGGGTCAATGTTACTACTTGTCACAAAACTTTGAACAAAGGCCCAATAATATATGCATGTGTAGGATGCTTTTATGCTATTTCGAGGTTGCTTATGATAACATTTTTGATATTTGATTCTTTACTGGTGGTCCTACGTTCTAAGAGACACTCCCAGAAGGTTAAAAATGGCACATTTATACTGTAAGCGTGTATGTTATTATTTTACGCTATTTCAAGGTCAGTGATTCTGAATGTGATGTTATTTTACATTTCTAGTCCTTTACTAGAGTTTCTAGCTTTCTGTGGACCTCAATCGGAAGGTGAAAATGACAAATTTCTATCAAAATCGAGAATATTTACACATTGCTACTCATTTTAGTATTTCAAATATCTGACACAACTATGCTTGTTCATTACGTTCTTCTTCCTTTTGAAGTAAATCATTACAATTCAACATGTCATATTGTCAGAATGTGTTATTGATCGCTATAACCTGTGATTTTCATTTTGTATTTTGCAGTACATTATCTTGTAATTTCACTGACTGTACAGTCAAGTCTAAGAACTGTCAGTTATCTGTGAGCTATTAATTGTATGTCCTGTTTTAGTTTATCAATTGTGCACTTTCTTATTATTACTGAAGCTCAAAACTGTCACTTTAATGATTAATTCCTAAGCCGCTACAGTGATTACAACTCCTCATTTAACAGCACTGGTCATTAGTCTGCTGCATTATTCCACCTCATTGTAACAACCCCAGGCTGTGTATTGTTAGCTGTTGCACAGTATTTGGTTCTCAATTAGTATTATTTATTCTGTATTGTTGCTTTACTGTACTTTTAATTGTCCCAGTAGTTGTTAGCCAATAGTTGTATTGTACAAAGTAGACACTCAGATAAGAATTTCATTATACTTGTACACTGTACTTTGTACATATGACAATAAAGTTTTGATTGATTGATTGATTGATTGATGGATGGACTGTCTTTATTTAGAATATTCATTGTATATGTAGTATTCATTTAAAGTTCAGGTTCTGTACACAGAAAACGCTCCAATGTTAAATTAATACTTAATATGTATGTATATGGAAACACCATTTCCATATACAGTGTACACTATTAAAGATGACTTTAACAGTAGTGATGGGAGAAATGATTTGCACAAAACTGAATTTGTAGCTATGATTGACATAACTGGCATCTCATCATTGCTTTGGACTCAGTCATCGATAGTCATAACCAGGATGGACTCGTACAATGAGAGCACACAGCAACAAGATTATCACAAGTGTTTTATACTCTTTTATTCAATAAAACAGCACCCATAGACAAAAGCTCCATGTAGTCAATTAATAAAGCCTTCAATAAATAATATTCCCATAAAACTCTGTGCCTGGTGAGGAAGTTAAAAAAGTCAAATAAGTAATAACTTCTTCCCAGTGTTCTTTCTCACTCTAACATCACCCAACTTCCAGTTATGCTCAGTGGGGCCGAGACTTTGGAGCATGCAGTACTCTTAATGACTCCCACATTGGCGCCCACCAGGATGCTCTGAGGCCAGCTTGGTTTTCCCTACAACTTGCTCATGATCCCTCAGAGTTCATCAATCGCTCCTGCTCTGTACTGTGCAGTAGGAGTGTACCAGTCCACCCCAGCAGTGCCTCTCACCACACTCCAACGTGGGTCTTCCTTTGACCATTGTGCCACCTTCACCCTTCATTGGCTCCCACTTGATTCTGTTCCATCCTCTTCCTGTCTCATTCTCTTTCTCTTTGTCTTCATCTTACTTCCTCGATTACTCTTCAGTTTTCATTCCTCTCCCGTCCCAACCTACCCTGTGAGGGTCCATGTGCTTTGCTTAACAACCCACAGAATGTCAAAGAGGAAACCAGCTGAACTGGCCATGACTGCACATGAAGATGCAATCAGCCAATTTCCTCATTAAACACTCGGGGACTTTACTGCAGCACATGTCCACACCCAAAGAAATATACACCACCACACACCTTTTACTTGCTTCACCATAGTAACAAAGTTCAGTATTTCACTTTTACAAAATGTTGGCAAAAAATTGTGCTTTGTTTTTAGTGACAATTGTGCTATTAGATAGATAGATAGATAGATAGATAGATAGATAGATAGATAGATAGATAGATAGATAGATAGATAGATAGATAGATAGATAGATAGATAGATAGATAGATAGATAGATAGATAGATAGATAGATAGATAGATAGATAGATAGATACTGTAGATAGATACTTTATTAATCTCAAGGGGAAATTCACATACTCCAGCAGCAGCATACTGATTTTAAACAATATTAAGTTAAAGAGTAATAACAATGCAGGTATAACAGACAATAACTTTGTATAGTGTTAACGTTTACCCCCCCCAACCCCGAGTGGAATTGAAGAGTCACATAGTGTGAGAAAGGAACAATCTCCTCAGTCTGTCAGTGGAGCAGGACGGTAACAGCAGTCTGTCACTGAAGCTGCTCCTCTGTCTGGAGATGATCCTGTTCAGTGGATGCAGTGGATTCTCCATGATTGACAGGAGCCTGCTCAGCGCCCATCACTCTGCCACGGATGTCAAACTGTCCAGCTCCATGTCTACCATACAGCATGCCTTCCTCACCAGTTTGTCCAGGCGTGAGGCGTCCCTCTTCTTTATGCTGTCTCCCCAGCACACCACCGCGTAGAAGAGGGCACTCGCCACAACCGTCTGGTAGAACATCTGCAGCGTCTTATTGCAGATGTTGAAGGACGCCAGTCTTCTAAGGAAGTATAGTTGGCTCTGTCCTTTCTTGCACAGAGCATCAGTATTGGCAGTCCAGTCCAGTTTATCATCCAGCTGCACTCCCAGATATTTATAGGTCTGCACCCTCTGCACAGTCACCTCTGATGATCATGGGGTCCATGAGGGGCCTGGGTCTCCTAAAATCCATCACCAGCTCCTTGGTTTTGCTGCTGTTCAGGTGTAGGTGGTTTGAGTCGCACCATTTAACAAAGTCCTTGATTAGGTTCCTATACTCCTCCTCTTGCCCTCTTTAATTCCTGTATGAGGTCAATTACATTCGTTAATTCCGCATGCCTCTCCACGTTGTTCAGTATTTAAATAAAAATCTCACACCAGCAGTGTGCATATCCTTGACTAAGATAAGATAACTGTGAAAGGTTTAGGTGCTGAATTTTTTTATGGAGAAAACACAGTAATGGGCATGATGGTGTATTTTGACGTCTCTGTATGGAAAATACTGTATGTAGCATGTCACATTTCTTGGGAAAACGAACTCCACCTCGGAAAGAGGCGCTAATAGAACTGATTTTAGCTGTGTGCTATGCATTACATGTGTTACACAACTGCAGAAAAGAACAGAAGTGAATACAGAAGTGTGAATGAGACTTCGAGGAGCAAAATTCATTGTTTTCCACCCATAAAAACATTTTAAACACCCCAAAAGGTCTTCAATGATTTTTGTGTATCGCAATTGAAAAATCACCTGCAAAATTAATTTCTGAGTTTCCAAGAAACATTATGTGAATCGAAACGTATCTGTTTCACTCGTTACTATTTAACACATTATGAGTTCCTTTCACACTGGTGAATTTGCTGTGTAAAATGTCAATGAATTCTACTGTACGTGTTGCTCTACTACTACCAATAGCTAAAACAATGACCACCGTGGAGGGTTTGCAAACGTTCTTGCATGACTGGCAGGTCCACACATATATTGCTAAAAGAAGAAGTGTCTCATTATTCCAAACATCACTGTACTTTTCAAACTCTATGCACTCCTCTGTCTGTTTATCATTATAACAGAAGACATATTATTGGCTTTCCATTTCCACTTGCGGTTTGGCAGTCTCTACCGCTCGTTCATCATGGTTGTCTTTATTCCCATAGCTGAAATGTCTTTTTGGTGATAGTCTTCAACAGGCAGGATATTGAGATTCGAACACAGTGCGCTTCTCCAGCTTGATCAGTATGGGGAAATTTGATACTTTTGTAATTTTCATCATTCCATCAAGCCAAAGAAAATCGCAGATATTGGTGACTTTTTAAGTAATTCAGGAAATACAACAGCTTTTTAACTAGTTCAGTTCAAATCACTTCACACATTTAGAATAATAAGAGACAAAGGATTCTGTGACCAGCAGCCGACGATTATACAGTATGCATGAAGCAAAGATGCTAATAATTCTATCATTTGGCGTGTTTTAGCCACACCAAGTTATTTAAATTACTTAAAAGCTGGCCAATTATTGGTTTTTCCACATGGAAACCAGAATGTTCAATGATGCCCTAGAGACGGGGATAGTTTGGACATCACACTCTAACCTGAGGCCAGAGAACGGGTAGCAGTGCGAGGGCTGCCAAATGGCATTCCAGTTTGAAATGTGCATTTTATAGGTTTTGGCTCATCTACTTTGTGGCATTTTACACGTGGTCAAGTCAACCCGGGTTTTTATGGTGGTATTGTTTTCCTGGCTGTTATGCAGAGCAGAGGCCCTTCACACTCTCACCGCAAAAGCTTTCTACGGGATAAAAAAAAAAATTGGCTGTATGAATTGGGTCACTGGAAGATAATGATGAAGAATGACAGCATTTCCAATTGAACCTGGCATGGGAATATTTTAATGCCTGTTTTGTACTCTTTGTTCTTTGTTTTGTTTTTGACTTTTTTTTTTAAACTAGTGGTTTCAAAAAAATGTAACACCCCTCTGCAGTCCCCTCCTCATTGCTATTGCTTTTAAAGTGAGATCATAGCTGGAAACTCAGGCTGCACTGTCATTACATGAGATTGTTAGCAAGTAATATTTAGTGATGGTCGTAGAGCGACAGGATGGCACAATGGCAACAAGATGGTTTGACTGCCCATCTCCCCTTGGGTTCTCCTCCCACTTATCGGTGATCCTGATATGCCCAATGGTGGTCTTTGCACCCAGAGCGGTTGGAACTGGCTCCTGACCCTGAAGGACATTAGAACTTCAGCAAACCTTTGATGAGAGCAGGACATTCAGCCCAATAAACTCACCAACCCTATGCACCTAATTTCACTAAAATAACATCTAGTTGAGATTTGAAGGTCCCTAAAGTCCTACTGCCTGCCATACTGGTGTTACCACACTAGAAGTGGAATCAGATCCTGAACTGAATGAATAAACAATAAACAAGGAATAATAGCACAGGAAAAGATCAAATTAATAACACTGGATTCAAACAAATATTAAACACCAAATAATTAAGATTAATGTAAAAAACACAAAGTTTTGAAATAGAATAAGAAACAACTAGTAGAACAAAAGACAAAACGTTAGAAGAGAACCAAGACCAAATAATATCATTTGTTTAAGGTTACATACAGGAATATCAACTAAGATGTTAAAGTGTCTCAATGTGTTTAATGATGAATTTCAATGTAAGCTGTGCAAGAAACCACTTTGCTATGCTGAAGTGAATCATTTGAGTGTAAACATCAAAAAGGTCATTTCTACAGGACCGCCTTACTCTCCACACTCAGGAGGAATTAGGATATCAGTTGTCTTCATCATTCGATTTGTAGGAACTTTTAACACAAAGATAACATGTGGAAAGGTGGCATAATGGCACATCTGTAAGTGCTTCTGGATTCAAGCATCCTGAATTTGAATTTCATGCCTGGTGGCAGCACACTAGTTAAAGTTATGGAATCAGAATAAGAGATAAAGCCAGTTGAAAACCAGGAAGTCATATTTACTGTTGCCAAAACCAGAATGCTGGCCGGAATCAAAGTCAAAAAGAAATAGTAAAAGTATTAAAATTCAGATATTTGTAAAGTGCAAGCTTTCTAATGTCACGTGTATATGTAAATACAAAAATAATTCCATGTTGGTGGAGTGGTGGCTCCGAGGCTAAGGATCTGCCCTGGTATCTGGAAGCTTGCTGGTTCAAATCCTGTTAACTGAGGAATCCTACTCCATTGGGCCCTTGAGCCAAGGCCCTTAACATGAAAATTGCAGCAGGGGCACCGTATAAATGGGTGACCCAGCTCTCTGACCTCCAAAACTCATGCAAATAGACAATTTACCTCAGGGATTAGTAAAGTATATCAAATAAAAAAGTGTAAATATATACAATGAAAACAAAAAATGTGAATGATTCACACTTAATATTTTCAATATGAACCAATATAATTCTTTTTAGCTTATTGATCCCACAATTTTTAAGTTGAGGCAAATCATTTAGAGTCATTGGGTGCAATTCACTTGTTTTTTTTTAACTGAAGTAAATCTATTTTTTAAGCTGTTCTTCTTTTTTGGCAGTTGGAAAGCCATCAAACTGGAGAGTTCAACCGAAAGAATATACAAACGGCTCCTGAAACACAGCTCATGAACAACCTAAAATATTAAGTTAAATGAAATAGGATTTTTACGTTTATTTCCTCCACCATAACTTAATTTGGTACAATTTTTTTACTTTGATTAAAATCTGAAACCAAATATTTCACGCTTCAACACTAAATGACTAATCTTAAGTTGCTTGAAAGAGAAAATTTACGTTGAATGAACAACATCAATGTTATACTTTTTTCAGTGTACTTGTAACTAAAAAAATAGCATATACTTCTCTGTACGACCAATTAATACTCCATCACAGTAATATACTGTACTCATGGAAAAGAAAAGGTTAAACATTTCAGCTGTATGGCATTCATCAGGTGCACAAATGAAAAGGAAAAAACAGGTAATCTTATATATAAACGACTATATGTGGCAGTGTGTGTGTCTGTCTGTCCGGCCTGGAAGTGAGAGGTGGAGTCGGGCTAAAGCCTCCCCTTTTGAGGAAACACAAGCGAGGCGAGCACATCGGCAAAATGAAACCTCCAAAGAATGAGTCACTCACTAAGCGCTAATACAGAAGCAAGGCGAGAACATCGGCAAAACGAAACCTCTGAAGAAAGACAAAGTCACTTAGCCGCTAATGCACAAGCGAGGCGAGCACATCGGCAAAACGGTATCCTTTTTACTTTTCCTCTTGCCGCTAATACACAAGTGAAGCGAGCACATCGGCAAAATGAAACCTCCAAAGAATGAGTCACTCACCTAGCGCTAATACAGAAGCAAGGCAAGCACATCAGCAAAACGGTATCCTTTTTACTTTTCCTCCCACCGCTAATACACAAGCGAGGCGAGAACGTCAGCAAAACAAAACCTATGAAGAAAGACAAAGTCACTTAGCCACTAATGCACAAGCGAGGCGAGCACATCGGCAAAACGGTATCCTTTTTACTTTTTCTCCTGCCGCTAATACACAAGTGAAGCGAGCACATCGGCAAAATGAAACCTCCAAAGAAAGAGTCACTCACTTAGCGCTAATACAGAAGCAAGGCGAACACATCGGCAAAACGAAACCTCTGAAGAAAGACAAAGTCACTTAGCTGCTAATACAGAAGTAAAGCCAGCACATCAGCAAAACGAAACCTCAGAAGGAAGACGGACAAAGTTGCTTAGCCACTAATACACAAGCGAGGCGAGCACATCAGCAAAACGGTATCCTTTTTACTTTTCCTCTTGCCGCTAATACAGAAGCAAGGCGAGCACATCGGCAAAACGAAACCTCTGAAGAAAGACAAAGTCACTTAGCCGCTAATGCACAAGCGAGGCGAGCACATCGGCAAAATGAAACCTCCAAAGAATGAGTCACTCACTTAGCGCTAATACAGAAGCAAGGCAAGCACATCAGCAAAACGGTATCCTTTTTACTTTTCCTCCCACCGCTAATACACAAGCGAGGCGAGAACGTCAGCAAAACAAAACCTATGAAGAAAGACAAAGTCGCTTAGCCGCTAATACACAAGAGAGGCAAGCATATTCCCAGGAGAGAGATGCCCAGAGTAGTTCCTTTCAATTAACTGACATTTCTACATTTCAATTTTTTTTCTGATGATTTCAATAGTTTCTAGGACCCCGCGTTTTTTACAGCACAGGCTTACACAGACAGTAATAATAATAAGGAGGAAAAGGAGAGAGCAAAGCTGAGGCAGATAAGAGAGAAGGTGAGAGTTGGTGTGAAAAAGCTGCCATTAAAGGAGATGAAGGAAGAGGTTAAAAAGTTAGTTGGTCATTAAGAACTGGAAAAATGTGTGATCCTGGACTCAGAATGAGCTGAGTGTCTTCTGTTTAAATTTGAAGCCCTGTGAAAGGACACAAACAGAAAGATCAGTATGGCTATGATCAATAAATGTGTTCCATAATAGACTTTGTAAGGTTTTTGATTTTAACAGCTTGAACGGGTTCCCTGAAATGGTCTGCAAGATGTCTCCCTGTTTCATCTGTGGAAATGGCTGGACACTTCCTACAAGAAATGTAGTGAATAAGATTTGTATACTTACAAGAGGCCAGTTGTTTAATATTGAGTTTACCAGAGGGATCAGATACAAAGGTATTTTCGGGACATATTTGGAAGTGACACAGCAACTCCTGTAACACCTCAAAATGTTTAGTGAGTAATGTGGCTCTCCGGTGGACCAGAAGTTTGCATGGGTTAGGTGGTGCATGGAAGGAGATCAAGGGAATGTTAAGACAAAAGGCTCCTGTGGAAGAATCAGTTTGAAAAATGGAGAGTTTGTTTCATGACCTGTGGGAGAGACAGAGTGTTAGGATGGAATGGGAGGATCCGCGGAATGTGGGTTTCATTATTGGGATTCCTCTTTGAGTGGACGCATGTGAGGTCTATTCCTGGTTTGATTGAGGGCCCTGTCCATAATGTGACAAGGGTATCCACTATCGATGAAGAAAATCATCACTCTGGGTGCTTCTTTAATGAAATCATCCTCATCACTGCAGAGGCCCTAAGGAACTACGAAAAAGGCAAAGAGTTTATAGTATGCCAGGGATGGCAGGAGCTGTAAAGAAGGTAACTGTGTGAGTCAGCTAGCTTGTAACAGCCAGCAGTTTTAAGTCATAGAAAGTTGATAGAAAGACTGATATCTAAAAATGGTAAAATTAACAGTAAACCTGAGAGATCATCATCAATCATTAATGAATTCCAGTAGCTGGCATCTGGAGCAAGAGACAGCACCAACAGAATTGTTAGACCTGGTACAAAGCCGAGGTAGGAAGAAAAGAAACACCCTTTCACCCAACCAGCGAAGATGTTGACATAGCTTGTTCTCATTCTATTATCACTTGCAACTTCAAATAAGGCATTGAGGGTAAGAACCAGTTCTGCCAGTATGATGAGAGTGTTGGTGTGGAGATCCTGAATTGGATGTCTGTTGAAAGCCAGATGGCAATGAAACCTTCATCACAAGGAATGAATGTGAACAGAGAGGTGATACCTATCTATGGTGAAGACAAATTAGTCAGGAAAGTGAAACCTAAAGCTGTCAAACAAAGGAATAGCATGCTTACTTTCTTTTAAGGATTAAGGGGGACCATCAGCCAGTGGTCTAACAAGACTTCTGAGTAGTACTAGGGTGTTGTATTGGAATGTAATGAGAAGTCAAAGAAAATGACACGTTTTATTGGCTAACTAAAGAGATTACAATATGTAAGCATTCACGGCAACTCAGGCCCCTTCTTCTGGCCTGCATTGCCTCGAAAGCTTGCATATATTCATATTTTGTTGACTGTTGAGGAAAGCTGAAATATACTTTAAGTAATGGGGCAGTTGCATGAAGAAACAATAGGATGTTTGGGATTGTTCAGTTTGTGGATTTTGGAGAGAAGATCAAACAGATATCTGTGGGTTTTTAACAAGGAGGCTGCTATCTTTGGGAGGCAATTCTTTACTGCTGATGAGGAGAAAAATGGTAGAACTTATCTCCTGCATGTAATCATCTGTTCAGATCCTGTGTGAAGGGAACAATGGTGGCTATCAGACAGTTATTTTGAAATGTCTGCAATATAAATGTCCTTCTACCAGACTACTGAAGCCTTGTCTGCAGGTTTAATGACAATATCATCTCAATGGCACAGAGCATTTAGTCTCTTAAGACTGGACCTGTGTTTGATGAGACAAGAAAGCTTTCTAGGAATTTGATTCTTGCACTGATTGGTGAATTCAATGACAGATGCAAAATCTCTAGCCGGTGGGTTGTCTGCATACTGTACTAATTACTGAGTAAACATGCTGCATACTATATAGTCCAATGGCATTGCATGGAAAGACCTACAAAAAATACAATATTTTGTGCAGTAACTTTCCACCAATATCAAGCCACTTTACAGGTTTAGCCAATTGTTTCCATTGACCTACACATGCTGCCAGGGTAACTGAAGTGACTTCTTGTGGTCAGCCTTTGGAGCTAATGGAAGGAACTGGACCAATACAATGCGTTTATTACTGCTTTTTAATACATTACAGTAGACAGATTGGGAGAGCATGGGGGGTCATGAGGTCACTGGAAAGGAGTGTGTGGTGCTCCCAATATCTCTGCAAAAGAATGAAGACCCAGGTCTTTAGAGTCCTGGTGCTCCCTGTTTTGCTATATGGTTGTGAGACATGGGTGTATCCAGTGACCTGAGATGAAGGATGGACTCCTTCAGTACTGTGTCTCTTTGGACAATCCCACTGGATTGACTTTATGTTGAATGAGCGGTTTCTCACAGAATCCTGATTGAGGCACATTACCTGCATTGTGTGGGAGCATCAGTTTCCCGAGGTTAATTCAGCTTGCAGGATCCTCATTGCTGAGGACCCAATGGCTGGACCAGGCCAAGAGGATGCCCACGTAACACCTGGCTGTTGCAGATAGAGGGTAATTTCTAGAGGGTGGGACTGGACTGTGTGTCTCCTTGGGGGGTTGCCAACTGGGATCCCGAGCTATTTCGTCATGAGATGGATTCAGTAACACGCCATACCAGTGCATGCTCTTCCACCTGACCTAACCTGAGCTAACCTGATAGTAACTCACTGTTTTCATTATATTTGTGTGCTTCTATTACATCTGTGCTTTCTCTTTTTTGTTTTCATGCAGTTTCTACATTCTGGAGAACAGACCCAAGAACATCTATGGCATGGTCTGCCACTCCTGTTTGACTGCACCTTCCAACACAAAAGAATGTAAGTGACCAGCAGCACAAACTCTTGTGCTATCTTTCAATAATATGAGGGGAAAAAGAGACATGACATCTCCACCACCCTGCCTTTCTAAAGGTTTTATGTCATAATCAGCATATGCAGTCAGAAGCTTTGGTGCCAGTTCCCAAAAGAGTGGCTCTGTGGGTATATCATGTCAATATATATATATATATTGTGAAAATAAGCAGACTTGACACACTTAAAAAGGTTTGGGGCAGCCACCCATATAATATTTCTGGCTGCAAAAGGGTTTTGAATATCACAGAGATGTTCACAATACTGAGTCCGAAACAGAACTGCCAAGGTTTTGCAAAGATGGTGGCTTTAAGGGATCAAACTGGAAGTGATTTTAGGGAACCGGAAGTGATATTCTTCTGGACGCCAGAACTGGAACTGACATCACCAGCTCAGCAGAATCAGACAGGTTCTCCCACAGCTGGTCTGTAGAGATAACAGGAGGAGGTTTAATGCACCCCGCCGCCCCCTGGCCTGCTGTGGAATTACCTTTGCTTGGTCCATACAACGTCCTCCTGCTCGCACGTGTGTGACAATATATTATATATATATATATATATATATATATATATATATATATATATATATATATACACCGTATTTACGCACACATTTTTCCCAAAAATTAGCTTTAGAAAATCAGGTGCGCATCATACACGAGGAAATGTAATTCTGTAATGTTTTCTTCTTCTGCTTGGGCTCGCTCTCTCTCTCTCTCTTCGCTTGCGCACTTGCGCTCTCTCTCTTGCTCGCTCACTCACGCTCTCTCTTGCTCGCTTGCTCACGCTCTCATTCGACAGCGCTCTGTCTCTCTCTAAACGCTTCCTATACAATCACAACGCGCGTCGTATACGGGGTAAAACTTTTTTTGCGATTTTCTTTGTAAAAATTAAGGATGCACATCTTACACAAGGGCGCGTTGTATACGAGTAAATACGGTATATATATTGTGAAAGGCGCTATATAGACACCTGACCCGACACAGATAGACACGGAGGCACGTATAAAAAGTACAAAGACTTTTATTAGTTTTCTTCAGCCGTGGGGCACGATTTCCCCGTGTCCCACAGGCCCAACACAGTACCAAAAGCACTTAACACAAAACACAAACAACTCTCCACCTCACTCCACCACTCCTCCCAGGCAAACTTCATCCCCTTCCTCCCAACTCTGGCTCCTCGAGTGGTGGTGGCTGGCCCGTTTTATAACCCACCCGGAAGTGGTCCAGGTGCTTGACCACCTGGTCCTAATTGCACCTCCGGGTGGGGCTGAAGATCGCCCAGCCAGGCTGCTGAGTCCATGCAGCTCCCCCTAGCGGCCATCCGAGCCCCCAACCAGGCTGTGGAGGACTCCATCTCCCATGGAGCCCTGCTGGTGGTTGGGGAATCACCGTCAGCCATGGAGGCTGCCACCAAGCATCCCGGGGGAGGTACTGGAGTGCCTATGGTGGCTCCCCCGGAACATAAGCAGCAGGGGCGTCCCTGTTGGGCCCGGCTGTCCACAATATATATATATATATATATATATATATATATATATATATATATATATATATATATATATATATATATATATATATATATAATGTTTCCCATTGTTTTCCATCATCAAAGTTTTTCACAAAAATTCAAAGGATTACAATAGGAATAAAAGAATTGATGACATAAGTAACACAGGATACAAACTAATATTAAACATTAAATACCAAATAACAGATAAATACATGATAGTCAAAGTGAGAATTAAATTATGAACCTAAAGAGTAAAGAAAGGCATCAACAAAATGTGTGCACATGTACATTTTGATGTTATAAACACCCACAATGACAAAGAACAATAAACAGGACAGGACCAGATTTTGTTAACAGTTTTAGAGCCACAACACTGTATTATGAGACCATTGCAGCCTGCTATTGATGTGGACCCCCAAGTAATTGTGACAGTGCACAATCTATAGACAATTTATACATAACCTACAAGCATTTGTATTACTGTGTACAATATGTATACGAGGGGGGACCCAAAAATAACCAGAAATATTTTTAAAAGGTGTTGAATTTAATTTTCTGTACAAACTACAATTAGTCTCCTTCAAAGTACTCTCCATTGGCGGAAATACACTTATCTAACCGTTTGTTCGAAACATTTTTAAAATTTGTCTGAAGTAATGCCCATTAATGCTCTGGTCGTTTCTTGTTTTACCTCTTCGACGTCAGCAAAACGCCTTCCTTTAAAGTCTTTTTTCATCCAAAGGAACAAAAAGAAATCACATGGAGCTAAATCCGGTGAGTAGGGTGGGTGGTTCAGGGTTGTCATACCGTTTCAATAACAATAGTTTCTACAACACTTTTTTCAAGAAGAAAACAAAATTTCACTGCCGCGCATTGCTCACGATAATCGGCCAATGTAAAAAATTGACGCTTGCAAAAAACTACTTTTACAAAATTCACTGAACACAAGCACAACCTTCCAGACTGATGGCACTTGGCAGACTGACTTGTGAGGAGTGTAACTAGATCGCCCTAGCGGCCCAACCACGTACTACAAGTACCAACCTAACAACAACAAAATTCCGGTTATTTTTGGGTCCCCCCTCGTATACACTAATAATCAATAGCTTCAAATGATAAGATGTATAGTAATGTTGTTCATTGAGCAATCAGTCTCCACATGTTAAGATTCACCTTAGCAGTGGCATTTCTACATTAAAGATGTTGTAAAAAATCAGTAATAAATAAGTTTCCCTCAGTAATTTGAATTATATTTAAAAAGTACATAGGTTGATTTACAATTGCCTGACATTTTACTCCGTTTTATCGTTGGCATTGTCCTACTGTCACTCATCGGTGTGTAACATACATGTAAAATTTGTATTGTACTGTGTAATCATGACAAAATGGTTGAACTTGACATTTCCAACATGCACCACAGAACAGAAGACAACTCACTGACCAGGAAGCATGTGGTAGCACTTGGCATATCTGGCATTTACCAGAGGCACAAACAAATTGACTCCAGTTTTTTTATCCCTATTGAACAGATTGTAGCTTTGAGTGTTTCTTGCTCAACACTATTGGCTAAGTACAAGGAAAGTTTCCTCCTCTTATTTGAATTTATGGGCTCTTCAGCATCGCATCTCACTGCATTTATTTGTGTTTTTCCGAGGTCTAAACAATTGTACTGCACTCCCCTTATTTCATTTGAATAATTGCTTTATGGATTCATCCAGGGACAGAAGACAGCTTCTTTCAAACAAATTATTTCTGATGTTTACCAGAGGGTTACTCCCTATTTACTGCCGAGCCCTTACAAGACATATTTTCCACAATGAAGATTTATCGAGACTTCCATTTTTTTTTTCTTTGCCCAGAAACACAAAACAGATGGGATCTGGCTTGAAATTGCCATTTATCAGTCGCTTTAAGGAACTCTTGAAAACATCTTTCAGAATGTGGAAGAGCAAATAGTGTACATTGTAAATTTAAGAGGCTGCAAATGGAATCCAATGTGCAGAGCACATTGAACTTAAAGGCAGATTGCAGGCGCAATTGGCATCACTCAAGTGTCTCATTTGCAAGTAATTTAAGTTTGAGCAAGCAGCTGGCAGTGTCCTTTTGGAACTCGAGCGGCCGTGTTTGATTTAGCTGATTAGTAAAAGATGTCAGATGAAGAATTAAAGTTAAAAAAAATCATTTTATTCTGCCCTGACAACTGCTCTGGACTATAACACCACACACCTCAGCCCAAAAAGAAACAAGGCATGCTGGAATGTCCTGCAATGTCTACCTCATAGAACTTGCCGGAGGACGCTCTTTTCATATGCGGTATTTAATCATCGACAACAGGGCAGTGCAATGTGAAACCTCTTACCTGATTGGTCACACTACCAGCAATCAACTTTATTGCCATGTGTGCACAATACAACGAAATTCTTACTTTCATATTTCCTACAGACTGAAGAAAGTCCCATAATACCAACAACATACCACATAAATCAATCAATCCACCGTAACAACTGTAGTTTTCTTTTTATAGCATGTATGATTAAAAAAACGAATGAATAATTATTACCCTATGTTCTGATCTAGAGTAACAGAAAGTCAAGCCACTACATGGGATGTCAGTGTAACACCGTACATACTGAGGCACCTAGAATTATTATGCAATCCAGCAATAATGAATTGCCTATATTTACTGTACTGTCTAATATCAGCAATAGATAGATAGATAGATAGATAGATAGATAGATAGATAGATAGATAGATAGATAGATAGATAAGGCACTATATAATAGATAGATAGATAGATAGATAGATAGATAGATAGATAGATAGATAGATGTGAAAGGCACTATATAATAGATAGATAGATAGATAGATAGATAGATAGATAGATAGATAGATAGATGTGAAAGGCACTATATAATAGATAGATAGATAGATGTGAAAGGCACTATATAATAGATAGATAGATGTGAAAGGTACTATATAATAGTAATAATAATAGTAATAATAATAATGGTCAATGATAAGAGCGAGGCACAGTGAGGCACTACAGAATCATTTTGCCTTTATTGTGATGGACCCCCAGTCATTTTTCTTGACATGTTTCTGCTTAGTGATTCTCTGGCTGAAAGTCCTCAGTGTTAGTGTGCCACAGAGAGGATGTGCACCATTGTTCCTAATGGCCATTAGTTTTCTCTTCATCCTCTCCTCCACTACCACCTCCAGCAGGTCCAGAGGGTGTCCCATCTTGGAGCCTGCCTTCTTAATCAGCTTGTTGATTTGGGGAGATTCTGTTGAAGCGGCTATAAGAGAGTTATAGAACATGTGAAGGATGTCACTATCCCTGTTAAAGGGTCATGGTCTACTAAGAAAAAAAGGTGGAAGGAAAGCCAAATTTCCTGAAGTAAATCCCACACAGATGCTGGGAAAATGCGCAAACAGCACACTGACAATACAGGGCACAAGACTCAGACCCAGGGCGTTGGATCTATGAAGCAGCAGCTTTTACCACTGTGCTACAATTCCCCCTAAATCAATTGATTTTTTTGATGAGTTCATTGCCTGTGCTGAATGACTGCTTCTCATCTAAGCTGTCTCTTCTCTTGTAATCTTCAAACAGCAGCTCGTAATATTTTTGTCTTTTCCTCAGACTTTAGAACAAACAGCATATTCATGAGGTTTCATAACATTACTAACATAATTACTGAAGTAGAAAGAGCAAACCGGGGGACGGGGGTTGATACATTGCTATTAATTAAATGCTTTATCTCAGCTTTAGAAAATGCCAAATACTAAAAACACAAGGAGTTAAGCAAGGAATTACTTGTTTGAGGATCAGACAAGCTCACGCTTGCCAGGTAATCTGCAAAGCAGACACACACTTTGCCTTGTCTGTGACTACTAATTAAAAGAAAGAAGGTGATTATTAACTTGTTCAAGCCTGTGATAATTACTTTGCAAATCTGTACCCACAGGTGCCCCTCGCTTCATTTCTGTGGGATAAGTTGCCACCCCTAAATGAAGGGGAACAGGTGCCTTGTCACATGGATGAATGTGAGGATGCCTTTCCTTCACAGAATAAAACAATATATGAGCAGTAAATACCTTATAATGACACAAACAGCAGTCCTTGTAAAGCATTATGCATATTCATAATCAATTATGTTTGAATGTTTATTTGCTAACAAGTCAAATCCTAAATCTTATTATTTTGAAATGGCGGCCGATTGATCCAAAGTCCTAGCGTCAAATCTCAGCCCTGTCAAGTCTGCAGGTTTCATTCTCAAATCTCTTCAATTCTCTGAACTCCCCGTGTGAAGTCGTTACGTTCCCCATACTCCTGTGTGAGATATTACTTGAGTAATGAGCAGATCGTTTGTACTGTAAATGAAAATGTTAAAACCAGCCCGACGCAAGTGAGTGTGACCTGTGACTGACTGCTGCCCCATTTCAGGATAGATTTTTGCCTTATACTTGACGACTGCTGCAATGTGATCTTGCCATTGTAATTCTGGCCTGAATAAGGTGGATTTGTTAAAGAACGGATGGCATTTGTACAAAATACAGTTCTGACTTCCAATGAAACCGCTGCAAAGTTAAAAGAGCTTGACGTCAATCTGCTCTGACTGATGGAGACTGCTAGCTACATAACCTGAAACATTTCATTTCACCAGAGTGTATCTCACAAAATCCAGGAGCATCAAACAATTAGAGGGATTTTTTATCTCTCCTTTTCATTTTTGTGGTGGCACAGCCAAACCAGTGGATAAAAAGAAAACCAGAACAACATTCAGCAACACTTTTTTGTTTAATGTGGCCTGTTGGCAAAGAGGCTGGACTGGAAACTACAGGGTTACGGGTTCAGTTCTAACCACCGACTGTAAACACCTTACTTACTTAGTAGCTTGCATGCCTCTGTACAAATTAGTCTTTTACTCTCAGTGCTTATTCAGCTGAGGCATTTATCTAAATCATTTGTAAAAACTGGTAGAATTGTTTCCAAACTTCTACAGCTGGAGCAGAAGGAGAGAAGAACCTGTGGCCATAAGGTGGATGGAAATATCGAATGTCTATCTATCTATCTATCTATCTATCTATCTATCTATCTATCTATCTATCTATCTATTAATTATATAGTGCTTTTCACATCTATCTATCTATCTATCTATGAAAGGCACTATATAATAGATAGATAGATAGATAGATAGATAGATAGATAGATAGATAGATAGATAGATAGATAGATAGATAGATAGATAGATAGATAGATAGAACTTTAATTGTTTGCCCCAAGGTTAAATTTAACATAAATATATGAATAATGTACATTGCCTTTGATATAAATTACGCATAATTGCTTATCGTTACTAGGTTTGTCCCATCCACCCTTTTTATATCCATAATTGTTAACATTTACTCTTGAAGTATGTCCTTGTTAACCCATGATTTCTGATAAAACATACATTAGGTACTTTACTATATAATCATTAACTTCTTTGAAAACTCCTAAATGACAGGTGTCTGGTCCCACCCCAGCAATTTATTTGTATTTTGCCTTTTCAATGCTGACTACTAATCTTCAAATCATTTACCATTTCCATAATATTCCCTCTAGCCATTGCCGGGTTACTCACCTTTTTACAGATGAAAACTTTATAAAATATGCAGCAAGAGTTGTTGCTTGTTTCATTTTCTGTGTAACATTATAACTTTTGGTGGTTTTGATGCACTTTACTTACTCCTTGACTGTTCCCTTACATCTGAAAATCACTAGAAAAACATTTTATACTGCAAAAAATACATATGCACAAACCGAGACAAAAACTTTAAATGGGAGTTGTGTTGCTTTTATTTAGCAAAGCAAAAACATCTGCCAATGAGATAAGCAAAATTTACTTGACAAGATTTCTTAAAGTGAGCTAAATAATCGTAAATACAATT
Source organism: Polypterus senegalus (assembly GCF_016835505.1). Taxonomy (NCBI): domain Eukaryota; kingdom Metazoa; phylum Chordata; class Cladistia; order Polypteriformes; family Polypteridae; genus Polypterus; species Polypterus senegalus. The sequence goes on along the minus strand of NC_053155.1, from coordinate 31,566,637 downwards.
ATTTTTTGATGTGTCAATAATTCTTACAATAAGGAAAACGAGATTTAATGTCATGATATTAATACTTTTCACATGCTTAGATTTTATTTTTTGCAGTGATAGGATTGCTTTATGTTTTTTACATTGTGAACCCAATTGCTACAGCCAGCGACTGACTAGCCTCATGTCAGGGTTGGTCTCTGCTTGGCACCCAAAGCTATTGTGCCCACAACGCTAGTTTGAATTAAGCAGACTATTACATTATTTCAAAGTTATGAGACATATTATCTCTTATTGTAAGCAAAAAGGAAGGACCAGGAGATGGAAAACATGATCCAAAAGTTCCAGTTGAAGACAGGCATATGTCAGACAAAGAAGGAAAAGGGAATGTATGAAAAAAGCCAAAAGGGGAAAAACTAGAATCAAACATTGAAGAACAAAAGATAGCGATCCGGTCTAATTGTTTAGAAACAAACTATCAGTAAGGGTTGTGAAGAATAAAAAGTGTAAAACCAGAGGGATAGTGAGTGTTGTAGCCACTGTTTTATTTATTGTGTCACTTCCTGTGATGTCAGCAATATGACACGTGCTGTCACATGACACTAAGCAGTGCAATGAATAAACAAAAAAAAAACAAGTTGTTAATAAACATAATTGTTATCAAAACAAGCTGGAATAAAAAAAAGACTAAAAAAGTTTATTTCTAGACCTAACAAAGAATGAACTGAGTCAAAACATACAAATAAAACGCACATAAATACGGTCTCTCTAGCTGTCCTATTTTCTGACCTGGTCACATCAGCTGTGCTTTGGTGTTCTAGATAGACAAATAGATCTATAAATCCGGTAGATACTTTACTAATCCTAAAGATAAATTGGAGTATTACAGTGAGCAACATAAACAAAAAGTACAAAGAGACTACTCATTAAATAAATAAATACTGCAGATCCATGTGGCCTGTGCCACAGAGCTCCAAACTCCAGGCACGACCTCACAGACACAAATACCGGGTTCGATTAAGAGTTTGATTGACAAAATACTTTCACAAAAGGCTTCTTTCTTTCTTTCTTTCTTTCTTTCTTTCTTTCTTTCTTTCTTTCATTCACCTTCAGTTCAGTTTTTTTCTACACGATTTCTAGTGCTATCACATTGCATCCAGGAAGCACTTTAGGCAGAACCTCCCTAAAATGAGGAAACCTCCTCCCCACAGCTCCCCCTGGTGGCTCCCACAAAACCCATCTGAACTACAACTCCCATGTAGCACTGCATTGTGGACATTGAAAACCAACCAGTGAGTTGCTATCACCTGGGGTAACACATGACCATGGGAAGAAGTCTCCTTCCTTCTACCCTTACATTATCAAGGCTACACCTATGGGGTAAGGAACCATCCATCCATCCAGGGTGGGATTCAAGATATGAAAGATTCTAGATCTGTGCCAGCCCATGTCCTCTGTGACAATACATATATCAATAACCTGCTTTATCTAAAGTAAGCAGGAGCCTATCACGGCGTTCACAGGGCACAAGGGCATCAGTCTATTGCTGGGTAACCACACACACCAAGCATACATTTAGAGTCACCAGTTTTCCTAACCTGCATGTCTTTTGACAGCAAAAGGAGGAAACCCATGCAGATATGGGGGGAACATGAAAACTTCATGCAGGGATGACCCAGGATGTGAACCCAGGTCTCCTTACTGTAAGGCAGCAGTGCTACCACTGTGCCACCCTAAATAATATGTGTAAAATTTAATTAAAATGAACATTTTTAAATGTTAATAAAAAGAATAGTCTAGTTGAATATCATATTCTAATATCTAATTGCAGCTCCACAGACCTCAACCTGTTCATAATAGCAGAGCCAGCTCTGTGTTTGAGGTGTCCTGAAGACTGGCCAGGGTGTCATGCACATAATGTGAGGCAGTCTTTATGACAGCCACCAGCTTAGCTAAAGTCCTTCAGTGATGCCCCGCACCACTAGACCCCAGCAGAATTACAGTCTGGACATCTGGTAGTTTATAGCTGAGTTCCAGTGAAGGAATGAGAGACGCAGACCAAAAATAGTGCAAAAACAAATTATGGTTTGGCACTGGAAATAATAAAGGACAAATTGTTTTTGCACTGTTTTTGACTGTAGTTCTAAGAAAGTCATTAGAGGAGCATAGAAAGAAAAAAAAATTTTTTCCAGAAAATATTAAACGCTCAGGCTTAAAAGCTCATAAATTCTAACAAGCCAACAAACTCATTGGTTTTCTCTACCTCTTTCATGGCACCTGATTGCTCAGAGGTAATCCCAAAGCACTTTCCTCGCAATTAGTTCAGTTCTTCCACTTCTCCTGGTTCCTCTGAGCTCTAATCCTCTAAGCACTTTGTCTGTCCCCACACGATCGTCAACTCCACTACTCAGGTAAATCAGAGGCTGGTTCACACATCGCTCTGTCTTCACAGCTAGCTCTAAATTGTTCATGGATATCTGGAACAACCAAATGAATGGCATCCCCTTCCAGAACTCGCTCGGGCATTAACTAACCCCCACGGGGAAACCTCATCCAATCCCTGTGTTACACAATTGCCCTCTAATTACACACACACTAGAATCTTAGCAATTAGCCATGTTCGTCATTGGTGCAGAACTTCTCTAATTACATTGTGTAGCTCATGCGTGCACACCGCCTTGCTCATGCACACCTCCATGCCAGTGCACCTTCCACTCTCTAGTGATTTGCTACACTTTCACTAGGCCCTTTCTCTGTCTTACTGATGGTCATTATCTCCACTCCACTCCAACAAATTGTACCTCTGATCCATCCTCGGAGTAACACCCTACACCACCCATTCTCTACAGTAGGTAACTACACCTCTTAACTATTTACACTTCTGCCTCTCTTCTATGAATAATTAGGCCCTAACTGCACTGACGTCTAGCTTCTCTGTGATGCCCTGACACATTTTCTTGCTTCTCCTGCCACCAGGCAGAAAACAGAGCCAGCCTTCCTGATTAAGGTGTTAAATTGTTTGGTATTTCCTGCTGTCATTCTACTGCCCCAAGATACACTACTGGTTAAAAGTTTTAAAACGCCTCAGTTTTTCTTCAAACAATCATTTGAAATGCAATGAATTACCTAAAATGATGAAAATGTAAACAGTAAAACTGCCAGAGGTTTAAATTTGAAGTTTAGCTTAGCAAAAAACTGGAAAAAAGGGAATGTCAGAATATTACAAATGGGCCTTCTACAGGGAACAACTAAAAGATTACAATCTACAGATGTTCTGCAGCGATTAAAATACATGAAGCCTTGCAAGTTGAAGGAAACAATTTGCACAGGTGTCCCAACTTGTGCTGATTACTTAAAAACCCTCTGTGTGTCTTTAAGCAGAGTTGGAACAGACTGAGTTACTACACACCCTCTGAATAACTATTGGACAATATTCCAGTGATAATGGCAAGAATATGGCAATTGACAAAATGACATAGAACATCATGACCGTTAGAAGTGCAGGCCTGTTAAGATGAATATTCTTCCTAAGCTCCTTTTTTTGTTTCAAAACATTCTAATATACATCAATAAATCATTTTTTAAGCAATTAGATTGAACAATAACCTTATTTATTTGGAACTCAAAACATCCACGTATCCAAAGAGCAACCCTCCAAAGACCTAAGGCAGAAGGTGGCATGGCTCTACCTAACTTCCAGTTTTATTACTGGGCAGCAAACATACAAGCTATAAAAACCTGGACACAAATAGAAGAATAAACACAGGCTTGGTCCGCAGTAGAAATAAAATCCTGAAGTACTTCTTTATATTCCCTGCTTTGCGCCCCAATAAATGCAAGTTATCACCAATATACTGATAACCCAATTGTGCTCCACTCACTTAGAATATGGAACTAATGAAGAAAGCATTTTAAGACGGAGAAGCTTCTATCTGTAGCACCCCTGCAAGAGAACCACCTCTTTCAACCTTCACAAACATATGCAGTTTTTAATATCTGGAAAAAAATTGGGATTAACTTGCTTAGAGATCTTTATATAGACAACGTCTTTGCATCCTATGAACAATTATACAATGCATAATTAGATCTGGACCACCGTATAATTCCTTAATGAGAAAGCAAACACCCATTTTTTTTATAATTCTATGGCTTGTTAGTGCTCTCATTCTGTCACACCAGACATTTGTGAAACTGTTGGGTTTTGTTTTTACTGAGATTGTCATCATCCAAAAGTGTTGCGGGCCAGAACTGATTGTTTCAGACTTTCAGTTTTTCTTTTCAAATATTTCATTGAAACAGAATTTGTATGACAGACACATGCATCCAAGTGAGTTAAGGGCACTGAAACGCCTGAAGTTTGTTGTGATCGAACAGGACCACTGGAGAATTGAAGGCAAAAAAGGAATAGCAAGAGTCAAAATATCAAGTGACAAAATGAGAAAGAGAAGCAAGAGTGCAAAAAAACAAAATCATAGTCAAATGGTAGTTGGGGTCGAAACCAAAGAAACAAACCTGGCACTAGGGCCTATCTTTCTATATAAAAGCGTTCGAGATTGTCCTTCCGTCCCGTGAGTGCTACGCAGGCGCGGAGTTTCACACACGCCCCGTCCATTTTGCAATGCACGATGGGATTTTTAGTTTCGTTTTTCCAGGTAAAAGATGATTTTCTACTCCAGATTGTCTGATATCTTCTTCTTCTTTCTTACTATATAAAAGCAGTCGGGATTGTCCTTCCGTCCCGTGAGTGGAAAGCGTAGAGGTATTCCGCTTATCACAGACTTACTACTTGCAGCTTGTTGTATGAAGCGACATGATGTGAGCAGAGTTCTGGTGCTCCCATTGTTCCCTTGCTTTTGTGCATGATGCGCTGGAAAAATAGACAAAATTATGTCTCTGGAAATAATTAATGTTGATGGAGTACAAATGCTTCACCACGTAGTAAATATCAGGGGGGTTCAAAAGGGCGACCTCAATATAGAAAAAAAGTTTAAATTTCATCATAAAAATAACAGAAACTACGAGTATTAAAGTAATACCGCTCAAATGCAATATAACCAAATTAATGAGTTTGTATAAAATATCAAATTGATCTACATATTGAATTGCCTTAAGAACTGGTCAACTTAAAAGGCGGGTCAGCCTAGTTTGAAATAAAGCTAGTTGGTGCCAAAAAGAAAGACATTTTAGATGCACTGAGGGATAATTGAAAGTGACAAAAGGTCTTGAAGTTTACACATCACATCACGTGACGTTTCAGGGGTGACTGAGGCAGTCACATGATCTATAAGCAAAAATACTGAAAATCAAGACGATAATAAAAATTAACAATCTCAAAACACACACAACTAAATTTTATATGTTGTAGAAGTAAATAACAAAAAAGAGTTATGAGGCTGAGCAAGTGGAAGGGAGGATCCAGGAGGATGGAAACTGGAATCTGCAGAGGGAGGAAGAGGAAAGATAATTAGATAGAGCGCCACCCTGTGACTCAGAGTAGAATTGCATACTATCAGATGAGTCCTGAAGTTGTTCCCCAAGTGCATGTCTGTGACAATGTATATAAACCCAAAATATGCAAGTATAGAATTATGTAAAAGATGCAAAATGGGATCATGTGTTGTCTAGCTTTGCATCTCATCATTGTTTAGCTGCTAGTTAAGTAAAGAACAGCACAGGAAGTGTGAGCCTTAAAAAGCAAGTCAATTAAAGAAAAAGAAGTTGAATGAGATGGCAGCAGTAATTAGTTACTGATTAAGAAAGTGGCTGGCATGAAAAGCTGCACTCACTACGGTCTACCAAGAATCAAGACTGGATAGTGAAATAGGTGTTTAGTGGAATGGAAATAAAATAAATCATTGATTGAGAGATTGGCTTGGACAATAATGCCAAGAAGAAATGACAGATGCAGGAGTGAAATAGTCACTATGATTTCTGACAGCTGATGAAAGATAAACTGAGGCTTAGCCTCCAGAGACAGGGATCAAAGGTCCACAGAGGCTTTTTATCAAGGGGACTCTGACCCCAAAATCTAGATGACCTAACAGAAATGGGCAAGGCTTTTACAATTCAAGAAAGAGAGAGGGGAACAGTCAAGTCCTGGCCCAGATAACAAAGTAGTCCATGTTATAATACTAATTACTAATAATTTGATAATTTGGATAATTATTCAAAATCCATCCATTCAATATCCAACCCGCTATATCCTAACTACAGGGTTGCGGGGGTCTGCTGGAGCCAATCGCAGCCAACACAGGGCACAAGGCAGGAGACAAACCCCCGGACAGGGCACCAGCCCACCGCAGATTATTCAAAATGAAGAATCCAAAGATTTCAAAAGATAAAATATTACAAAGAAACTCTAAAAAGAAAAGATTTGAAAATCAAAATAAAAATCTTGAATCACGGCAGAATGTCTATAACACAGAGAGATCAAAATCAAGAATTTACATTAATCCAGAACACAATGGTAATCCAAAAAATGGTAGCCGAACAACAATAATTGAACACTAATGTCACAGCAGCCACCTTACAGCCTACTAGTTCCTTAAACTTGGGTGGTGAGGACCCTAAAATGTGATGTCAGGGCAACCCACCTTCTTGAGCTCAACATATACAAGACAAGAAATATAAGAACATATACATAATCTACACAATATGAATAATAATATTTTTCATAGAATAATATATGTGTGTGTGTGTGTGCCCTGTGGTGGGTTGGTGCCCTGTCTGTGGTTTGTTTCCTGCCTTGCGCCCTGTGTTGGCTGGGATTGGCTCCAGCAGACCCCCATGACCTTTTGGTAGTTAGGATATAGCAGGTTGGATAATGGATGGGTGGATGGATGGATAGAATAATATAGTAAAGAAAAGAATTTTCAATAACAAAGTGATATTTAAAATGCAACAAAAAGGGTGGCATCCGAAGGAGGGGCAAATAGTGCACCTTCCCAGTAAAGGCCCGACTCCTGTACTAAGCCAAAAGCTCTCAATAGCGTTTTCCTGCCTGTGATCCAATCAATTTTGGGTTTAACTTGAAGACTACATCACCCAAACCAGAGCAGACAACACCACGGAACAGTCTTGGTTAAAGAACTTTATTTTACACTGTTGTTTTTTTTTTTCTTTCTAAACACTGCTATTCATACTGTAGAGAAACGTTCAAGTTGAAGGAGAGGGAAATGGGAAATATTCATCAATTATGGAATCTGTCATGCTGCCGCTTCGTCCAGCTCAATTAATCTAAACTGTGTAAACGCAATGGTGTCAGCAAGTCGATCAATACAAATGCAATACATTTTACAAAAATTACGTCTGAGTTAAAAAATTACATTTGGTAATGAAAAATGTAATTTCCACCCTTGCACAATTTACTTTTGGATGGCTTGGTTTATATTTTATGTTACAGTGATTAATAACCTCGATTTGTGGAGCACAGTTCAAACAAACTACAATAAGGGCAGAATAAATCAAATTAGCCCAAATCAGCATTAGGCTTGCACTTGTACAATGAAAACAGTCATAAGCAATCATTAGCCAATGGAAATAAAACTTACACTACACTCATAATAATAGTCTGCAGTAAACTTCAATAAATATAAATTTAAAACGTTATTCTAATCTAGTGCCGCTTGCCTCAAACATGTAAGCCACACATTACAGACCTTGTTTAAATTGCTAGTGTGGGAATTATATTCATTGTGCGAAAATCTTCTGCCTCTTCTGTCTGTTTCCTTGCGTTCTGTTATTTGAATAACAATCTATGAAGAACACGTTTCATCCAAACATTACTGCTACACCCCCATAAATAAAGGGTCTTCACTGTGATGCCATAGGGGAATTATTTATGGATGCCGAAAGAACTATCCACATGATGGTTCCAGAAAGAACCTTTACATATTTTAACCCATAACAGGTTCCATAAATAGCCCTGAATAGACGATAACAGATTTGTGAAATGCCAAATGGTTCGTGATTTTGATTTTGAAAGGACTCCAGCAGTGTGCAGTAATCCAGGTTTGGTTTTCTTGATTTGTTAGTACTCTGCTAGGTGGCCAACTATACCTTAAAGATTCCTGTTTTGTCATGTTATGAAGCTTCTCAAATCCCAAAGAACCATCTTCATAGGCAAAGAACTCTTCACAGAATGAAATCTAGCTATGTCAAGCTGCAGTTCTGTGAGGAACCACACAACTCATTCTAGTGTCATTGAAGAGCCGTTATTTTTAAGAGTGTTCAGATACACGACACAGACATTCGGGAGAACATCCTGGTCTCTGGCCTAAATTTACTTCCTCTTAATGGCCTCTCTGTGTATACAAATATGTCATTCACTAATAAACTGGTAAAAACCTGCTTGATCAATTTGATATGATATTTTCAAGGACCTCAGTTTGGTCTGCACATGGCCTTCTCTAGTCACGAGTTAAGCAATCATTTTCTTTAGTCTGTCAGAACTGACCATGCACTTTAATCCTTAGAAGAACACAGTCGCCCCTTTGATTCGTGTGCTGCTATGTCTTTTTGGTTGTGTAATGACCAGAACTGCAGAGAGGACTCCCCAAAATAGTCTCACTTGTACATGGAAGATCAAGACATGAGTTATGGTTAAGAAAGCTCAGCAGGGAATGCTTTTTCTGAAAGAGCTGAATAAATCTAAAGTACCACAGGAAGCAAAATCCATTTTCTTTAAGTCAGTTACTAAAAGCGTTTTAAACTTCACCAAGATTGTCCCTACTGAGGACGTGGATAAGCTACAGTGAGCCGCTGAGCATTGCTTCTAAAATGGTGGAAAACCACTTCCCCTCTGTGAACTGATTCTACTTTACAAACAGAATAATAAAGTCAAAATGATCTTTTCTCACTTATTACACTCTGTTCATTCTTTGAGAATTCTCCATCTCATTCTTCATCTTGTAGCTTAGGCAAGGACTAGCAGGTTTCATGTATTTATCCAGAAATGGTGACATGCATAAACGTACCTTCTTGACCCTAAGATATTTCCTCTAACCTGATGAAAACAGTATGTCTGAGTGTGGGCCGTTATAGAATGATTACTGAAGTCCTTATTTATGTAATATGCTTGTATTAATGGTTTATTTTTATGAGTTTTACCCTAACACATTACATGCATTTGACTTTGTCATTTCATCATTTTGTAACTTGCTTAATCCAGATCAGGATTGCAGGGAAGGCCTGATCCTATCCCAGCCTGCAAAAGGCACAAGGCAGGAACTAACCCTGGACAAGGGACCAGTCTATCACAGGTTGTACACACACTTGGGCCAATGTAGCTGATATTGCATTAAAGAAGTAACTTACTGATAGAGTTGAATTGAAGGATAACACTCTTAATTTATATTTAAAATGTTTTATGGTATATTATTTTTATATTTCTTAAAAAATGCTAAATTTAGCATTTTGAGCGACATTTAAAGGAAAAGCTTATAAAAATGCTGCAGTAAGCTGCAACTGAACATTAGAACATTAAAGCAATAGAAGAGAACACGCCACTCGTCCCAACATAGCTCATCAGTCTTATCCACTTAATTCATCCAAAATAGCATCAAGTCGAGTTTTGAAAGTCCCTAAAGTCCTACTGTCCACCACACTACTTGGTTACTTATGCCACGTGTCTGTGGTTCTCTGTGTAAAGAAAAACCTCCTAATGTTTGTGCGAAATTTACCATTAACAAGTTTCCAATTTTGTCCCCATGATCTTGATAAACTCATTTTAAAGCCACAGTCTCGATCCACTGGACTAATTCCCTTCATAATGTTAAACACTTCAGTCATGTCTCCTCTTAACCTTCTTTTGCTCAAACTGTAAAGGTGCAGCTCTTTTAATCTTTCCTCATAATTTATCCCTTGTAACCCTGGAATTAGCCTAGTCGCTCTTCTCTGGACCTTCTCTAGTGCTGCTATGTCTTTTTTGTAGCCTGGAGACCAGAACTACAACCAGTACTCCAGATGAGGCCTCACCAGTGTGTTATAAACCTCCTGTGACTTGTACTCAGGGCGCTATATAACCTGACATTCTGTTAGCCTTCTTAATGGCTTCGGAACACTGTCGGGAAGTTGATATCTTAGAGTCCACTATGACTCCTAAATCCTTCTTATAAGGTTTACTCCCGATTTCCATTCCTTCCATTGTGTATTCATACCTAACATTTTTACTTCCTATGTGTAATACCGTATTTACGCGTGTACCACGCGCACATTTTTTCCCGAAAATTAGCATTAGAAAATCAGGTGGGCGTCCTACACGAGGAAATGTAATACTGTAATGTTTACTTCTTCTGCTTGGGCTCGCTCGCTTGCTCACGCGCTCTCTCTCTCTCTCTAAATGCTTCCTATACAATCACAACTCGCATCGTACACAGGGCAAAACGATTTTCACAATTTTCTTTGTAAAAATTAGGGTGCACGTCTTACACGAGGGTGCGTGGTACACAAGTAAAAACGGTACTTTATATTTACTTACATTTTACTTCATCCACCACAAATCTAACGAAGCCTGTATGCTATCCAATTCTCTCTGTAATGATTTGATGGATTTGAGATTAACTGCCAATCCACCTATTTTGGGATCATCTGCAAACTTAACCTGCTTATTACTTATATTCCTTTCCAAGTCATTTATAATGTCCAAATCATGCAAAATGTTATCCTACGTGGATTGGCATGTGTGAACATTCCATTCCTGTCAATGGGACTAGGTGCTGCATTCCATTTGAACTGGAAAGTCAGAATTTCCAAATTCCTATTTGGAATTTTCAATTTGAATGTCCACTCGGAAACTTGGGCCTGGTCTGTCAAGTTCAAGTTTGTCCAACTTCAGATTATGACATCAATCCAAAATGTGGACATACACTGCAAACCTTAATGGAAGCTGTAGTATTATACTGTTTATTGGCACTTCCGTTTATTTGTGTCACATTAAATCAGTCACATAATACCATATTGTCCAGCTTCTGTCTGTGAACATGTTATAAATGGAATGTGGTACAAAGTGGAATACAGTAATAGTATCCAAAGTAGCAACAAGATTTGTAGTTCTTGGGCATGAAGCACTGATCACTCCAACATGTTTATTTCATACCGTCACGCTGGACCCAGGAGTTAAACACACAAGTGAGGTCATGGCAGCAGCTGACAGGGGGCAGAGCTTTGATAGATGAGTGGCATGCAAAGTGCCCTTGAAGAACATCTGTTAATGAGGAGACTGCATGACTGGGAACTGCTTTGCTGGACAGAGCTGGATCCACAAAGACCTCGATCACTTGCAGTGGTGTCTCCCAAGGCCATACAACGAGATAATCGTTAACATCCACAGCAAGTCCTGCAATAAAGTGATCCTTGACAATTACTGGTGTGTCCTTGCAGCCATTTTTCTTATCTGCAGGTCGTTACAGTACTAGTAAGTTGCCCCATTTGTAGAGATGAGTGAAACAGGTGTATTGACTTGCATATAGTTTGACAAAACTGACAATAAAATTCACTTAATAATTGCACAACACAAATCTCAGTAAAGAGTATTGTGGGTTATTAAAGGTTTTGTTGTTTTGTTGTTTTCACTGGAAAACAAGCACTACTATTCCGTAAAACCTTTTTTACACCTCTGTGTTTATGTGGTTTTTTTCTCTGCAGCTGTACAGAGCATGCAATTCATGACAACGCCGACAGACTCTTTTGATTTTTGACTCTTGTGAACATTAGCATGGAGTAGTGCATTGTTTTGTTTTTTTCACACCATCATACATATTGCTGTGTTCTCCATTAGAAACCCCTGTACACAGAAAGTCACAGTGCAACACAGTCTAAATGCAAATTGTTTCACTCATCTCTACCCATTGTTAAAACAAGCAAGTTGAATAAATTAGAGACTGACAGTAGCTAGGCCTTTTCTAGCCTCTTGGAGCACACAAAACTCTAAGCGATTAAAAGGATTAACAACGGTGTTGTATCGCTATATTTCTATCTTATTTGAAACTCTTGACACACTGCTCAGACTCTCATCTAGATAATTTCTTTACAGTTCTGTTTCCCTTTGCCTTGCAGGTATGGGGACAACTGCCAGCAGTTCGGGGAGCTCCACCAGTTCTTCTTCCACAAGCACGACAACCATCTTCTCTCACGCCCATAAAGGTAAGAAGTCAGTTCTTCATGATGCTCACCAAATGCGTAGCTCTATGATATTTCATTTGGAAACTGATCATTATCATATTTGTGATAAATTACAATAGTAAAATAACTACTGGTAGGCACTGCTTAACGTCCATGATACATTCTATGAAATATGGTGTTATGTAATTTTTGACATTGTGCAAACACTGCGTTATTTACAGTAATTGGCAAAGCTATATGGGGTACTGTAGTGTACCTGTTTTGACTAAATACAGAGAGCTAATGCAACACTCCAGAGACGCGCAATATGCAAGATTGGGTGCTGCTGCCTCCAAGTCAAAGCCTACTCTGTTATACGGTAAACTTTATATTTATAAGTAGGGAAACTTCACAATAAAATAATAATAGAAATTGCAGTTCAGTACTGGCAAGAGACACGAGACACGCGTGCTGCATACGGGAAGCTGTCACGTTGGCTATGTCTGGTTATGTCTGCTATATCCCGTTCTCCGAGCAGGATTTCTGAATTCTCTTATAACCTTATGGGACCACAGAAGTTTATGCTGAAGGGACGTTGCCAGAAGGAGTGTTATGAGGCACATAGTTGTATATACATTACTTTTCAACAAGCAGTTTTCTCAAAGGTTGATCTACGCTCTGACCACCCACTCCTGCCATGATCAGGTTTTTGTTTCAAATTTTATCAATTTTCTTTGACTTCAAAAAATTATTTTGATTTCTTTTTAGAATTTTTAGAGGTCAAAGAATATTTTTGTACTTGATGTGTTTTTAACAATTTCAAAAATGAGTAATGATCTCCTGTGACACCATTTGGTTTTTCTTATTGGATCCTTCATTTTGAGGGTTGATGGTTAATGTGCCATTGCTAGTCAAGGTCAACCAAAAGTGTGTGGCGTGTAACATACATGGGTCAAAGGTATAAAAGTCGTGGTGTGTGCTTCCTGGTTATCCTTAGTTGAGGTCAAATCATACCTTAAAATGATTATTCCTTTGTTCTTTTAAAAAAAAAATTCCGGTTAATGAATTCTGGGTCTGCTTTTTGAAATTTTTTGGATTTTTTTTACCCTGTCTACTTCACAACAGTTTTTGTTATATGTATTGGTTATTTGTTTTTTGACTTCTCTGTTATTTCTCACTGCTTGTTAATTGGGTTATGATTCATCCCCAATTAATTATCTAACTGCTGCATTTAGCACAGCAAAAACAATAAATAAAGTCTAAACTTGTGCGTTTGTGACAGATATGGGGCGCTGTCGTCATCTTGAACCCTCAGACCAGACTCCAAACACCAGATAAAATTATTAATTTATTATAACAATAATGTGCACAAAGCACCTCCACTATCCAATAATAAATCACAATAATCAATAATCCAATAATCCTCCACACCTCCCAGCAGCTCAGTCACCCTTCCTCCCAACTCGGCTCAACTCGCTGGGGTTTCCCCATAGTCCTTTATAGTCCTTGACCCGGAAGTGCTTCTGATCCCCCAGTCCATGTGATTTCCCAGCACTTCCGGGTCAGGTGAAAACTCCTCTTTTTCTTCAGCCCCAAAGTACTTTTTTTCTTCCGTCCCCAGGACTGTGACGTACCTCCGGGCTGTATGGAAAGTATGTCTCTGGGCCTCCCTGCAGCATCCCCTGGCGGCCCCGACGTTATCCAGCAGGGCTGTGCATTAAAACTCCAAATACCATGATGCCCTGCTGGAATTCGGGGCATCTCCACGTCGCAGGGATGACTCCATCTGGCGGCTTGGGGTTATTGGCCAGCATAAGTTGCCGGCCATAGTCCACAGCGTCCACATACAACTCCTAAATCTGGTCCTGTGCTGCAAAACCTTGAGTTGGGAAAGCACATCTTTAAATTAAAGTTTTGGGAAAGAATACAAATATTCATGAATTTCTTAGAACATTTTCTATTCAGATAAATAAACAATAAAATCAATCAAAAGTAACAATGAATAAATACTTGCTGGCACCAGTGCCTTTCAAGGACTGAATTTGAAACCACTGTGAAAGAGAACTTAAGTGCTAAAAAATAATGCAATTTATAAGTTGCCTCGCAATAGAAAATAGAAACCAATAGAAATAGAAACACAAAAGTCTGGGACAGCAAAGGTAAACAAAATCAACAAACTGTTTTAAGACAATAAATAAAAGACAGAGTTTAGGATACACAATGCCTTCATCAACTTCCTCAGTGAAGACAGTGAACTGAGAAAGAGGACAAGATAATGATCATCATCATCTTTGATAGATAGATAGATAGATAGATAGATAGATAGATAGATAGATAGATAGATAGATAGATAGATAGATAGATAGATATGGTCAGCATGCACTGGTACAGCGCGTTGCCGCACCCACCCCATGATGAAACAGCTCCAGATTCTGGGTGGCACCCTCCAGATGGTCCACTCCTACCTTTTGGAAATGCCACACCCAGGTATTACATGGGCATCCCCCTGGTCTGGTCCAGCCATTCAGGTCCTCAACAGTAAGGATCCTGTGAGCTGGATCACCCTCGGGGAAACGTACCACATGGCTGTGATGCCGTGACTGACGCTCCCTCACAATGCAGGTAATTGGCATCATTCAGGACTCCATGAGCAACTGCTCATTCGATACACAGTCAAACCAGCAGTACCCAAGGATTATCTCAAGAGACACAGCACCGAAGAAGTCCAGCCTTCATCCCAGGTTACTGGATAGCGTCCATGTCTCGCAACCAATATAGCAAGACAGGAAGCATCAGGAGTCTGACGACTTGGACCTTCGTCCTTTTTCAGAGATATCGGGAGCGCCACGCACCCATTTCCAGTGATCTCATGACCCCCCCATACTCTCCCAGTCTGTCTACTGTCTTCATAGGTAGAGTCACCAGAGACATGGATGTCACTGCTGAGGTAAATAAACCTCTCAACAAAGTCAACAAACTCACTCTGCAAACAGACACACTGCTCATGACTGTGCCCAAGAGGTTAATTTTTTAATAAACACACTCCAGTATGACTAAAAAGAAAACTAAATTAAAAAAGAAAGGAAAATTCTGACTTGACAGTCCTAGTCCCGGTGAGGCCTTATATGGTACAAAGGACCCCATTTGCATTTCTTGACACACTACTGCTGAATGATTCCTTGGCTGAAGGTCCTCAATGTTAGTGTGTCAGAGAGATGATGTGCAGCATTGCTCATTATAGCACTCAATTTTGCTTTAATTTTCTTCTTTGATATGACCTCCAGGGGGTCCAGCGTGTGTCGTATAACTGTAATTGCTCTCTTCATCAGTGTGTTCATTCGACGGGACTCTCTTGAAATTATATTACCAGCCCAGCCCAGCACACCACATTGTAGAAAATTGCACTGGCTGTTTACTCCGATACACTAACTTAGGCAAAACGGCAACTCCCTTGAAGAATTCCCAGACACTCCCAGATCAAGGAAGAGATGTCTTGGTTCTGTAGCTGGCAGGTGTACAGGTGGCCTTTAAATTTTGTCCCCAAATGACCTCACCAGTGGAGAAGCAGCAGTCCTAATGGAAGATCTTCCCTTGTTAATTAGCCTGTCTATGGTCACTCGTGAGTATAGAACAGCTGAAGTGAGGTATTAAAGTAAATGAAAGTCAATGACCTCCTGAACAGATGGCATTTAAGTTGATCTTTAAAAGAGTGAATGGAATCAGCAGATCTAATAACTTTATGGAGGTTGAGGTGACAAAGAACTAAAGCCTCCATAATCTACATAATCCATGTAGCAGAGGTTAGCTGGGAAACAGTAGATTAGAAATGGTGACAGAGTGTCAGGAGTAGGGCCATTTAAAGCTTTGTAGGATAGAAAAGAAGGTTTGCACTCAGTCCTGGATACTCTAGCGGCCAGTGAATATTGAAAATTGTTTTTTTATGGTTCACACAGATTCACAGACCTAAATCCCACAAGATAATGGGGTTCTATTGCATTTATGAAGTAGGAATTATCTCTGTATTGATTTTTGATTAATAATAAGAAATGTACTGTATTTGTTTTAGCCAAATGTGCAGTATTCATGTACTGTGAGTGTTTCTGAGTATTTGTTAATGGTATGTCCACCATGGCAAGTATGCTACCTTTACAAAAATGGCCATTTCTCTTTAGCGTTACAATATGACTATCATTGTGAGATAGCAAGTAGTGTTTCTAATACTCAGTGTCTGGACTGGAGCTAAGGTGTTCTCTTTTTGGAGTTTGCATGCTCCCCCGTGCTCATGTGGGTAGATCAGACCATTCTGTGTTTAAATGTCTGCTCTGTAATGGGCTGGCATCCCATCTAGTACAGATTCCCAGCCTCACTCCCAGTCTTCTAAGGATATCCTCCTGTGCAAGATAAAATATTCTGCAGTGTGTACAAAACTTTCCACCCAAATTTCCATTTCTATCACAGCTTTTAATCCAAACCAGATGCTTTTGTAGTCAGGGTAATTTTAAAATTTTGTGGTAGGACTGAACAGTATGTTCAAAATGGTGCTCATCATTCATGGGGTAAGATGCTGCCAAGATGCAGTTCTTAAGCAGAGAAAAAACAACAACATGATGATATATGACACTTCCAAAAACCATGCAAGTTGTAATTAGCAGTATTTAAAATTAAAAACAAAAAGAAATGTATAAAGGGTACCTGGAAAATTAAATATTTAATAAACAACAAGAGGGTTTGACACAGTCCACTATATTCCATTGAACTGCATAAGAAGTGTAAACATTGTGTATACCACAAACTATCATTGTAGGCCTTAATCACCAATAAATGACTTCCAATTATTAATGTTGACTATATGATATTGTTATTGCAACACACGTGAGTCCAACAAAACACCTCACTGATAAGACAGAATGGAGGTTCATCACATACAAATGTGACCAAAGATTTTGTAGAAATGAACAGAATGGACCAAAATTAGTAAGACATGTCTTCAAGTACTTCACCGAATTGATGGCTTTAGGCTGTTCTGGTGGTGGCGAAAGATGGATTCTGTTTGGAACTAGGAGCATGCACCTAAGAGAGTACAATGTCATTGTTATCAAATGGCCATGGCACTTTCACATAATTACAAACAGACTGACGTAAGGGGCTTTTCTACGGCAGGAACTTTATTTTCAGGAACCTATGAGCTCCTGTATTATGCAGGCTCTAAGCCACTTGTGGTCCTTGGTCACTTTCATGTTTTGTGCTCCCACCATACAGGCACTGTAGTCTTTATGCAAAATATGTGACATTCAAAAAAGGCAGTGTGAAATGTGGCTGACTTCGATGTGGTGTATGGCGTTGCACACCTAGGAGTTGGTATGCAGCACACCATCTTCATTAAAAACTCTCCAAAGTCTAGACTACTAACATGTTTGTAAGCGTACGCCAGTGCTAGTGTTCAACCAGTCAGCCCAATTCATCGCTTGAGCCCCACCCACAACTGTTCCTAGTTGAATGAAAACCCTGGAGTAGGAGCTTAAAAAGTACCATAAACAACAAATGGCCTGAGTTCTTGCAGTGGGAATTCTACAAACGTTCCTGAATTTCAAAAACTCCCTGACTGCTTAATAAGCGAGTCTCCAGTAAAAACACTATTTTGGCATGTAGACTTGTTAAGTGTAAAAGTACTCACTTTCTCTTTAATTCATGATTGAGACCCTTGAAATTCCAGCTCACAAAGTTCACTATTTGGTCATGGAAATATTTCTTCTGAACCTTTTGTGACATTTTCAAGTCTTAGGTTAAGGTTGTATATTGTATATACAATAGCTTTGACATAGATTTCATATTATTGCCAAGTGATACAGCTATGAAGTGTATTGTTTATGTTGTCTCTAACGGTTATTGGGGTATAAGGGATAAAACAAAAATAGCATTGCTCTCTTTCTCTCCTCCCTCTAGTTTTGGACCAGTTGCAATGAGAGTGGTCTGGCCAAATTTTTCACTCTGACTATACAGAGAAAACCAGGGGTGTGGGAATCTTAATACACAGAACTACCCCATCTGTAGTGTCAGATGCAATATCTGATGGATAATTTATCTAATACTAAAATTGTTTTAATTAACTAACACGGATAATAAAGATAATAGAGCTTTCTTCCAAAATGTATTTGCATTTATCCCAAATGTGAACACTCACAAAATTATAATGCCCAAAGACATTAATTGTGTTTTAAATCCAAATATGGATAGATCCTCAGATACACATCTAGTACTATTCGATAACATCTAATGCTACAACGATAACTATACAAATTGTAACAAATCAAAACTTATCTGACCTATTAAGGTTCTTAAATCCTAACCTAAGATCATATTCCTTCTTCTCATCCATACATCATTGTTACTCAAGAATTCATTATTTCCTCATAGACAATAATTTTTTTGCCCACTACCAAATCTTATATGTACGAAGCTATCGTTGTCTCTGACTATGTCCCGCTGATCATGGAGCTTAAATTACTGCGTCCTACACACTAATCTCATGGCTGGCATCTTAACCCCCTGTCATTAACTGATGAGAACTGTCCAGAATTCATACCCAAGCAAACCGATTATTCTCTTGAGGCAAATGCATCATCAGACATCTCAGCAGGTATACTCTGGGAAACTCTGAAGGCATTTTTAAGAGGACAGATTATTTCATATCTTTCTCACAAAAAGTCCCTGATTCCTGAAAATAGATCATGCAATGGAAATGGTATTAAGAAACAATTTCATCTTTTCAAGAATTCACACAAGATTTAGCATAGATAGATAGATAGATAGATAGATAGATAGATAGATAGATAGATAGATAGATAGATAGATAGAATAAGCTTCAAACATAAAATTTCATTAATCCTTCACCTTTAAATATCAGCTATAGTTTTTGGCTTATGAAGAAAACAGAAAGTGCAATTTTTCTATTTTGCTCTAACCTTCTTTGAATAATTGTGAATTGCTTTTAATTAACATTGTTCATACCAAACTGATTAATCTAAATTTATGACAACACCTTTCAGTTTGACATGAATTTATGCACTGCTCCCATTAACACTTGGGTCTCTTCTTTAATAAACTGACTCAATTGTTTCCATTCCTTTTAAGGAGCCATAATGAGCGTCTGTACAAGAAACCCTCCTCTAATGGCCTGTCTGTCTGTTTAGCAGATCTAGCTGGACAAGGACACCTGGCTACTGCTCTTATCATCGCAATGTCCACCATCTTCATCATGGCCATCGCTATAGTTTTAATCATCATGTTCTACATACTGAAGGCAAAACCCAACTCTCAAGGTAAGCAGGACAAGCCTAAGTTTTTAAGATGTTTGACAAAATTGTGTCTTTAAAAATATTTTACAAAATACTATTTACTCAGTATATGACTCTCCCTGGAGTATAGCATTCGAAAAAAAAATCAATCTACTAAAAGATTTTAACATTCTTTTCAACTGTGCAAAGGTCTTGGACCACAATGCAACAAAAGGGGTGAATCTTTATGCAAATATAGGATAGTCACATTCAAAAAACTCATTTATGTTACAAGAACTCAACTTAATTTCGCTGTGCATAATGCAAATTTTTTTCTGAAAGTTATCGTTGTACACAGGTCTCAGCGTTTAAGGTTCTATCTTTGCTAGGAGCTCTACACAACACAAAAAAAATGACTCGTTTTCCAATAAAAACTGTATTTTTCAGATGTGAAAATCAATTCCAATTTTACATGCAAACACTATGATAAAATAAATTTTTCTTGATAATTTGAACATTGTACATTCAGAATTTGCACCTAATTTGAACTTAACTTGATAGTGAATTTCTGACCCAGTCACCTAACTTCCATTTACAAGTAACAAAGCATGTGGCTGTTATCTACCTTCTTATCATATGGACTTTGTGACTTTGTTCCTGTTTTAAACTACTGAAATTTTTCAAACCACATTAATCCAATCCAGGTTTTCTAAAGGCTAGAGCCTATTCCTGCAGCAGCACAGGGAAAGCAGGTCCCAAATCTGGACGTGGGTACACGCTGTCTCTCACACACCAACTCTCAGGGGGCCAATTTACAATCACCACGTAAACTTATGTGCATGGGTTTGGGAAAAACCATAAAGACATAAGAGAAAAATCAGAAATTCCACATGGATGGTAACTGGGCACTTAATACAAACTCAGGATGCCAGGTCAATGAGGCACTGTGCCACCCTGTGCCACCAAGAGCAGCTACTGTATGTCCTATCATTTTCAAAAATGTATTGATAATTAAAACTTGAATTCAGTTTTATGTTTATAAGAAATCTTTTCACTAAGTTGTATTTTGTTTGATTCAGCATGTTGTTCTACTCATTCAGTGAAGACAGTGGAGGCGCAAACCAACAAGCAAGAAGACAAAAAAGAAGTACCAGGTAAGAGATCTCTTTGATATTTAGACAGAAGACTGTGCTATTGTGTTTCTTTTACTTCTTACATTAATTGTGCATGACAAGTCTCCTGAGCGCTGTCTTTTGATTTAACTCTATCCTGCTACTGGGAAGATCAAGCACAAATCAAGAAATAAAAGACAGTCTATATTTAAAGTGAGCGGCTCAGGATAATAAAAGCTCAACTACTGTAAAAATGTTGGAGGATAGAAAACAAGATATAAAAGCAAGCCATGTTGTATGATGCATGCTGCAGGCTTTCAGGGTACTCATCAGTTTCTAATATCACATCTGCCATTTGCTTATTTTTGGCCGGATTCAAGGTGCCTCTTGTGTCATTCTCTTCAGCTTAATTTTATTTTGCGTCTTACACAGTGAACTTCATCCTAAAGTGTGACAATAATACTGTACAATACAACAGTGTGTTTCAGGTAAATATTTTTCTGTAGCTGGAGCTCAGGCAGGGTAAGGGACTCACTTGGGGTCATCGAGTACGTTAGTGAAGACAACAAACCCACAAGGCTTGTGGCTTTCAGTCTATCATCTTAACCTGCATTGACACAGCTGCCAAATTATGTAAACCTAGCTTTGTGTTATGATTCCAGCATTCCCGACTGTGACTGAAGTTGTCTCCCATTTTTTTTTCTCACCCATTGATTGACATAAGGACCCTGGTATAAGGACAGTCCAGCTTTGAAGGCAGATGTAGTGTACATTCATCATGAAAGGCACCAGCATGTTATGGGTCCAAAAGCCAAAGTGGCAGAAGTTTCCAAAAGCCATTGTGTGTGACAGTTATGGGTAAACTTTGTGCCATAATTGCTTTATTTTTTGTGAACATTTTACCGGGAAAATGGAGGTGGTGCGGGGGGTAGGCGGATTTAGACTCCAGACCCAACAAAACATTTAATTATGCTTCTACAATGCCAGTCAAAAAATATAAATATTTAATTTTGAAAGCAGAAGTAAATATTTTGTGCATTTTGAGGCTAAACAAAGCTGTGAGAAACTGATGTGTGAAGTGGCAGGACTTTATAAATTACTCAAAAATAAGAATACAAGAGAGTTCCTTACAGGCAGGGTTAGATGAGTGTCTGGGGAGCAAGCTGGGCAGGGCTGAATGTTTGAGTGGCAGCTGACAGGGCGGGGCCAAATGTTTGAGTGGCAAGGATCCTCTAGATCAGAACGTGATACTAACAGTGTTCAAGTTGGGAACAACCATGTCTTGCTCCCAGTTCGTATGGATTTTGGAGGCATCTCCTGTCACTTGTAAAAATGGGAAAGTGAAATTATCAGTCTAGTTAAGCTCTCAGAATGCAGTGTTGCTGTATATTGTTGGAATTAACTTGTGGCAGTGCTAATGAGATGACTTCAGTTCTTACTATACAGATGCCAGTGGGAGTTAAATGTCAGGGGAAAAAGGTTGGTGCAATGTCAAAGTGGGTAAGTGTCACAAAAAGTGGCCTTTCAGCGTTATGCTAGTTTGGCTTTTGCTTACAGACTGTGTATTTGTTGTGGAGTCAAATTTTGCATAAAAGTTGATAAATATTTTGTATGTCTTTATTTGTAACTTAGACAAAGCAAATTAAATATTAGTGTTACATCATTGATAAGAACAGCAGTGATTTGATGTTTAATTTACCGCAACCCCCCCTTCGCTTTAGGACTGAGTCAGGATAGTAAGGAATTTTATGAAAGGGTTAGGAGACGTGCCTAAAAGAAGTCTGCAGGACTCTCCCAATCAACCCCAATAGGAAAGCCAAATTACCTGGTAGCTGGTAAGCATCAGTTCAGCAAATGGTTTTGGGGGCAGGTGTGAAAGGTGCTGTGTGCCCCCTATGGACTGAAGTATGGCTGTTGGGGATTGGTTGGAATTAGAGGCCATTCTGTAGCACAAATGTATAGATTTGGTTGCTTTAACCCACATGCACACTCAAACACCATGATGAAGGATCATCTCACATACCATGGACTGAAAAGAAAATCATACTGATGAGCACCACTCGGCAGCCATATTGAGACAGGCATGGTGCCTGTTCTGAAGAAAGCTGACTAAAAATGGGGAGTTAACTAGAGACATTTAAAGCAACTTACAAGTCTGTGTGCGGCCTGAAACTACACATCAGCATTTATCAGGTTGTATGGTTGCCAATATTCAAATGTATTTTGCTACTTTGCTCATTGTTATTATTTTATGAATATTAGCAATAATACATTATTTAAAGTGTAACTTAACTCCTGCTTGTACTTTACTCTATGTACAGTTGTGCTTGAAAGTTTGTGAACCCTTTAGAATTTTTTATATTTCTGCATAAATATGACCTAAAACATCATCAGATTTTCACTCAAGTCCTAAAAGTAGATAAAGAGAAACCAGTTAAACAAATGAGACAAAAATATTATACTTGGTCATTTTTTTATTGAGGAAAATGATCGAAAATTACATATTTGTGAGTGGCAAAAGTATGTGAAGCTCTAGGATGATCAGTTAGTTTGAAGGTGAAATTCGAGTCAGGTGTTTTCAATCAATGGGATGCCAATCAGGTGTGAGTGGGCACCCTGTGTTATTTAAAGAACAGGGTCTATCAAAGTCTGCTCTTTACAACACATGTTTGTGGAAGTGTATCATGGCACGAACAAAGGAGATGTCTGAGGACCTCAAGAAAAGAGTTGTTGATGCTCATCAGACTGGAAAAGGTTACAAAACCATCTCTAAAGAGTTTGGACTCCACCAATCCATAGTCAGACAGATTGTGTACAAATGGAGGAAATTCAAGACCATTGTTACCCTCCCCAGGAGTGGTCGGCCAACAAACATCATTCCAAGAGCAAGGCGTGTAATAGTCAGCGAGATCACAAAGGACCCCAGGGTAACTTCTAAGCAACTGAAGGCCTCTCTCACAATGGCTAATGTTCATGTTCATGAGTCCACCATCAGGAGAACACTGAACAACAATGGTGTGAATGGCAGGGTTGCAAGGAGAAAGCCACTGCTCTCCAAAAAAAAACATTGCTGCTTGTCTGAAGTTTGCTAAAGATCACGTGGACAAACCAGAAGGCTATTGGAAGAATGTTTTGTGGACGGATGAGACCAAAACAGAACTTTTTGGTTTAAATGGAAAGCGTTATGTTTGGAGAAAGGAAAACACTGCATTCTAGCATAAGAACCTTATCCCATCTGTGAAACATGGTGGTGTTAGTATCATGGTTTGGGCCTGTTTTGCTGCATCTGGGACAGGACGGCTTGCTTTCATTGATGGAACAATGAATTCTGAATTATATCAGAGAATTCTAAAGGAAAATGTCAGGACATCTGTCCATGAACTGAATCTCAAGAGAAGGTGGGTCATGCAGCAAGACAACGACCCTAAGCACACAAGTCGTTCTATCAAAGAATGGTTAAAGAAGAATAAAGTTAATGTTCTGGAATGGCCAAGTCAAAGTCCTGACTTTAATCCAATCAAAATGTTGTGGAAGGACCTGAAGAGAGCAGTTCATGTGAGGAAACTCGCCAACATCCCAGAGTTGAAGCTGTTCTGTACGGAGGAATGGGCTAAAATTCCTCCAATCCGGTGTGCAGGGATGATCAAAAGTTACCGGAAACATTTGGTTGCAGTTATTGGGGGGTCAAACCAGATACTAAAAGCAAAGGTTTGCCACTCACAAATATGTAATATTTGATCTTTTTCCTTAATAAATAAATGACCAAGTATAATATTTTTGTCTCATTTGTTTAACTGGTTTCTCTTTATCTACTTTTAGGACTTGAGTGAAGATCTGATGATGTTTTAGGTCATATTTATGCAGAAATATAGAAAATTCTAAAGGGTTCACAAACTTTCAAGCACAACTGTAATTTCCTGAGGTTATAGATGTGGAAGGGCAGGTGGGGAGAAGTTATAAAGTACAATACCTTATAAAAAGTCTATGGGATTTGAGGCATTCTGATAAAGGCTACACATTAAAAAATACAAAAGGGGAAAGTAGAGTATTATATAACTCCACCAAGACAAAACGGTATTCATATATAATGTGAATCGTATGCCTAAGATATGTGTATCATAACTAATAACTATCTCGATGCCTAGTTGTTCACTTTTTCTGACATATATGCATTTGGACTTTGTGTGAGCAACACTTGATTGCATTTAAAGTGAGCTCTGGTCAAGGCCTCCTCCTCCTCCTCCTCCCATTGCACATTCCTGCTGCTTCCTGGGAATTGAAGCCCTTGTGGTTGCAATGCTACAGCTTCATCTCAATAACAAACTTATTTACTAAACAACAATAAACAGGAACATTATACCCTAAGAGCCTAATGAGACAGACGACTTTAACTTCCATTTTCATAGGTCATGGGAAACAGCAATACAAGAAATAAAATCTGGGAAATTCCATGGCAAACCTCTCAATGTTCTCAACAAATGCTGTCCATATTACAGTATCAGCAATATGTAATCGCCATCACACTCTTCATCATCATTCAGAATATGCCCAACACGGTCAAGCACTAATTCCTGTTCCTCTTTATTCATTCCACATGAACCTCACTACCATCTTTCTCACATCCTCCTGAATGGATGATCTCCCTTTCCTTCCTGGATGAACTCTTACCACCCATCCAGCAAGGTAAAGACCTCACAGAGAGCTTCCTTTCAATCCCGCCTGAGAAGACCTTCCTGCACTCTGCTTTATTATACAATAACATGGTTTTAAAATTTACTTTGAAGGAACCCCCCACCCCACCCCCCATCCCAGTTAGATTTTCATCCTTTCATGATGTCCATTGAATTAATTAGACTCCTCAAGGACCATCCCAGTAATTCTAACAGCAGCTGCTTTTGTTGAGGGTTTCCAAGTAGCTCAAAATGCAGCTACCAGAAAGGCATTCCAGAAGTTAGACTTGTCATACAAGCATTCCAGACTTGTCACACAAATAACACTGCACATTCCAAGTGTCTTTGTTTTAAAAAATTAAAAGCAAAAAATAGTGAAGAAAGTTGATAATACACACATGAAGGTTCTTGTCTATGATGTTCCATTTAAGGCTGTGGCGGATCGCCGGGGCCCATACCCGGCCGGGACGCCCCTTTAGTATATGTTCCGGGAGAGAAACCATGGGCTATTCAATACCTCCTTCTGAACGCTAGGTGGCAACCCAGCAGCGGTGCCTCTGACTCTTGCAGGGCTTCATGGGAGTTGGAGTTTTGGTGCAGCCCTGTTGGGTCCCGCAGGCTGGAGCTCCTGAGCCCTTATGGGCAACGTTTTCACCACACCTGGAACTGCAGCCGAAACTCGGCAATCAAACACCTGGAGCACTTCCTATAAAAAAGGAGCCAGCAACCACTACTCGGGGAGCCAGAGTCGGGAGGAGGGAGACAAACCTGCCAACGAGGAGTGGAGAACTTAAGAGTTTATTTGGTGTTTGTGTTTTTGGGTGTGCTTTTGCAGGACTGTGTTGTGTCTGAGGGACACGGGGAAGATGTGGCCCCCAGCTGAAGAAGAAAATAAAATCCTTTTTGGTTTATTTTAACTTGCCTCTGTTGTCAGTCCGTGTCAGGTCGGGCACATATATAGCGCCTTATCACAAGGCTTAAGTATCTAAGTTACATATATCACATATGTTATCACACTCACTAGGACTGTACGAAGAGTAACGTTAATATAACGTAATAGTCAGAAGACAATATGCCCTTAAATTCCTTTCTTTCTAACAGTGTAGATTTCTTTCTGGCTGTCTAACTGCAATCTGAAGGCATTCTAATGTCTAAATACTAAAATATGGCAGAAGATTAAGAAGATTCCATTAACTTGTTAGCTATAGCACAATCTCCCATTAACTATGTGAAACCTACATTCTATTCAAATTAAGCGAGGTAAATTTCCAATTAACATTAACTTAATAGATTTTGTTCTCGTAGTCACCACACTGGCCAGATATCAGCGTGCACGGCTGGGCCTTGTGATATAGTGATGCTCCATCCAGGGTTAGTTTGGGGTTTGCACCCAATGCTACCAGATTAGCCGTGAAATAGAATTGGATTAAATGGGATTGAGAAAAACTTAAAATATGTATGACTTTTATAAGAAGTTTGAGCCCACAGGGAACAAATCAAAAAGAAGAATGCATTTCTGCTAAGCAAGCAACTCTCAAAGAAACCAGTAGCCATGTAATAATGTAGAAATGAGTGTGATGAACATTAGGATGTAGTACAAGTAACAGAAATGTGCAGATCAGATACGAGAGTAAACCAGATAAAATCATACCATTTAACAAGCAGGGTGTCCTCAGTTTTCAAAAATATCGGATGCAGTTTAATACTCTTAACCATCTTTTACAGTGTGACAGATGTCACATGTCACTGTTATATGATTGGTTTTATTTATTTTTGTGATATTTTTGATTTCTTTTTCACAATGTATGTGGCTGCACATGGGTGGTTTTCTACCCTAGGAATTTATTTTTTGTATTCATTTTTTCCGAAAAGCTTTCTGAGATCAGTTATCATTTTGTTACTACCATGCCATTTTGTTTTGCTATGGATGCCATCATTTTGGAGTGATCACTTTCATCCTTGCCATGATAATCTATCAAAACACCACCGAGGAAACTATGATGTCAAATAGAAAACATAAGGTCAGCGTGTGGACTCCTGGAGTACCCGATATTTGGATAAAAGTAAGGCAGTGTGATTCTCATGATAAAAACGTTTCTTTTTTCTGGTAAACAAAATTTTTA
Organism: Polypterus senegalus; assembly: GCF_016835505.1. Classification (NCBI taxonomy): domain Eukaryota; kingdom Metazoa; phylum Chordata; class Cladistia; order Polypteriformes; family Polypteridae; genus Polypterus; species Polypterus senegalus. The sequence goes on along the minus strand of NC_053155.1, from coordinate 31,539,380 downwards.
AAGGTCTTTGGTTTTTGGTTAGCATTTAAAACTTGACAACAGACTTTTGGTAATGACACTGGCTTGTTTTTTTTTTACTATGTTTCATCTAGTGATCCCCTTCAATAAAAAAAATCTCAGTGTCTCATTCTGTAACCCGTACAGAGCTACACAGTTTGTGTATCGCATGGATACCAACATGCAGCATCCTTATGATCCAAAGCTACAAAATGGTGGCACCCATGAAAACAAATCCTCAAAATGGTGATGGCATAACGTCAACAACATAATGACAAAAATACAAACAAACCTTTATAAAAACATACAATTATATGTAACCACGCATTCAATCCCAGTCAGACCAAGTACCACGCAGGAGGCCAAGAAAAGACTTTACAATGGCCAATCAAACGAAGGATTAAGGGGATTAAAGGATTAAACAGCCTCAGGTCACAACTCTAACTCTGGCTCAGCAGGAAACAGACAAAAACTTTAGGTCACGACCCCCAGAGACCACGCCCCTAGAAACATGGAATATGACCCTCACAATGGTTATGCAAAATGGCCTCTAATACAAAAAAAGCAATAGGAGCATAAAATTCAGCCCTGATCATGACATGATTATGAGTCTTAAGGTCTGACATCAATTCTGAGACCGATTTCGTTTCTCTCATATTGGGAGGCAGATTGTTACTGAGTTTAAGTGCACTGCAGTCAAAAGCTCTGCCCCAACACAAGGTGTGTTTGTTTTCTTTATAATTAGGAGGAGACCAGAATATTGACATTGTGACATTCACCTCATAAAATGTTATGGGGGGATCTAAACCATTTATGTTATAACTGTTATTTATAGAGCTTCTTTTTATTTATTTCTTGGGTTTTCTTGAAGCTGCAGTACTAATCTTAGCAGAGATTTAGAGGCTGTAGCACCCAAGGTATCTAATTCTGAAATCAAAGTTTTGTTTAGAACTTCACTTCAGAAGACTTTAATCTTTCTTCAATTCCTTTTTGTTTTGGAGATTGCACCGCAATTTGGTGGGTGGTGGAGTCCAGTACCATGGAGATTTACCATCAAGTAGGACCAGTACCAGGGCTGTACTGCTTGTGACGATCACCCTAAATCAGTGATTCTCAACCTGTGGGGCGGCGCGAAGTAACAAAAAGGGCGGCGCGAAGATGTGAAAAAACGAAAACAAAACAAATTAACTTAAACTACATTCTGATACTAGAACAATAAATATAGAGTTAGATAAATGTCGATAAAAGTTAAGTAGGTATAATACGCATCTACATTTCAAAAAAATGTTAAGGGCGTCGCGATAAAAACTGTTATGAAAACTCGGGTCACAAATACTTAAAGGTTGAGAAACGCTGCCCTAAATAGTCAAAAGTATCCAACACTGGACCAGACTGGGCCTAATACTTATGTAGAACTTTGATCACTGGTTTTTTGAAACAAAGCACTGCCCTTTAAATACAATTTTTGTTTCACAACATGTCTTTATTTCTCTTTTACTTTATTTTTGAATTTCGATTTTGACTCTTGCTTAGCTCTTTGACCCTGTTTTTTCACTTTTTAATTATTCAGAATGACAGCTCTTTTAGACTCTGTGCAATTTACAAATAGGTGGAGTGGCGGCTTGGAGGCTAGGGATCTGCACTGGCAATCTGAAGGTTGTTGGTTCAAATCCCATAAATGCCAAAAAGGGATTCTGCTCTGTTCGGCCCTTGAGCAAGGCCCTTAACCTGCAATTGCTATGCGCTTTGAGTAGTGAGAAAAGCGCTATATAAATGCAAAGAATTATTATTATTATTATTATTATTATTATTATTAAAAGAAGATTGTAAAACTAACTCTAAACCTAACTGGAAATCAGCAAAGATCTGGTGTTGTAAGATTCTACTTCATTGTTCTAGTTGTAATCCTTGCTACAATTTTGCTTACAAGGGAAGCAAGTGTGTCAACTACAGACAGCTTTGAAAACCGGGAAAAGTTTAGTATTTGAAAAATCTATACTTGCATTTTACCTGACTACATCTCACAGAGCTCTGGGCCTGCACTCAGTGATGAGCACTACACAAAAATGAACTGAAATCAACTGAGTCTGCTTCTCAAGCATGACCATTTGAACAAAGTTTAAGTACCCTGTTCTGTTTATTTAAGTTAGTGGTCATCGTTGGCTCTTTATCAGCAGATGCCACAATCACAGATACATAGAGAGAAAAGGGTTAGAATGAAAAGGATGTGCTCCAGGACTGAAGTTGGAGACCCCTGCCCAGTTGGGTGAGCAGTCTTTAGGCCTTGAAACCCCTGCAGGTTTTGGTTTTTTTTTCCAGCCTAACTGGATTTTTTTTGGATGGTTTTTTACTGCTTTCTTGGCCTTTCGTCCTTACCTTTTTGTTTGTTACATATGGTATAATATTATTGCCTAATCTTGTTTGTTTATGTTTTATATTAACTTCCTTTTATTTCATTTTGTAAAGTACCTTGAGCTACATTGATTATATGATGATATACTATACAAATAAATGTTGTTGGTGTGTGTGTGTGGGTAGTAAATGCCTTGGGCCCAATCTTTGTTGGGATAGGCTCCAGCACCAATGACTCTGTTCAGTATTTAGTGGGCTAAGAAGATGATAGGATATGAACATGACATAGATAGATAGATAGATAGATAGATAGATAGATAGATAGATAGATAGATAGATAGATAGATAGATAGATAGATAGATAGATAGATAGATAGATAGAAATTGAAGGCACTATATGATATATGAGTCCCACAGTAGGCACACCTAATAAACCCAAACAAAATACTCTTCATCCACTCCTCCCAGGCAGCTTTGTCCTACTCCTCCAGACTCTGGCGCCCTCAGCATTGGCTATAGGCTCCCTTTATAGCCCACCTAGAAGTGCTTCAGGTGGTAATTAACCTCAATTAGGCTGCACTTCCAGGTGTGGCCGCGTTGCCGCCCACACGGGTTCAGGAAGTCTTGCAGCTCCCTCTAACGGTGGCCACGGTGCCCAACAAAGATGAGCTCTGGTGTTCCAAGATAATGTCCCTGATGCAACCCAGGGGGGCTGCCACCAAGTGTTCCGGGGGACGTAGAGTACACCCCATGACAGCTCCCCCAGATCCAGTGTTGAAGGGGTTCCATCCACCACAATAGATAGATAGATAGATAGATAGATAGATAGATAGATAGATAGATAGATAGATAGATAGATAGATAGATAGAAAAGTTTTCAAATCAACTGACTATGAAGCACACATCCACCATGGAACAGCTTAGTACAAAACAAATACGTTTAGAAATGTCTATTGATGATAAAGAAATTGAACCTTAAGTTTTTCTTTGTTTTTTTTTTTTTTGTATTCTTTAACAAACACAAATGGATCTGTTTGCATGTGCTAAAAAGATAATTAGAAGAACGTTTGGTGTCTTGCCTTTGTGTGTCCCACTACCTGTTAAAGCCTGCATGAAGCAGTGCTGTGCAAATAAAAGGCAGCCTGAGAGCTCATCCCGTCACATGTGGTTTCACTCAAGACTGCAAAACAGTAAACATGCGCATCTTGCCAAAACCAAATGGGATTGTCATTCAAAAGATACTGGATTTTCAACTTACACTAGAGACACAAAGGCTTAAAACCGCTAATGTGTGGCCATTATTCTAAAACAGCCACAGCATTTAAGTGAAACTCCAGAGAAAAGCACTGAGGCCTAATTTAGGTTCGTAGTTTTCTTGCTGGTGTCTCTAGTCAAATTTATCAATCTGTTTTGTTACTTTTGGTTTATTGCTTTAATGATTTTTATGTGACTAGACTGTATTTCAAGGGCTAAATGAAAGGTACATAGCCAGCTGCTGAGTAATGATAGCCTACAAGATGTTAACTGACATTTATTTTTGTATTTGTATGTGTTGTTAGCACTTGACAGTGAATCAGAGTGAATTAGTACAGCATTATATTTTCTGAAAACACCTATTATTGATTAGATGTTTGTTTTCAGTTAGCTAATTACAGACAGACAGCTAACAGCTGCCTAAACCATATTAACAGGACTTTAACTAGCACTTTGTTTTGCATCTGTTACCTGTAAGTTTCAAAGTTGCTAATGTAAAACTGGAAATTAAGAACATTTTTTAAATTTTAACAACATGGCACCTAACTCTGTTTTCCTCATGGAATGGATAACACAGTTATGGTGATTGTACATATTGGAAAAGAGACATTTATTGAACAATAATCTTGCATTTATGATCATTTAAATCTCATTTAAAAGTAATTGTGCAGGAGCAAGCCAGACATGCAAAATGAGAAAGATCAATGCATGATGGAAGACAAAGGGAAAGGTCTCATGTTGATCTGAATGCTACAGTCTTGCAGCCAGAAAGATTTAAATTGAAAGATAAATTAATTACTGAATTCATTAATTGATTAAGACCAGATTTACACATAACAACCACTGCTAAGTATTTTCCAATTCAAACTCAAGTTGCGATGCTGGAAAAGTACAGAAAAACCCAGATACTGAAACGGTATGCTGGTGCCGGAAGTAATTGTCAGCTTTCCTCTCAAAGATATTCACTCCTGCAGTTGTTGACTTTAAGAAACAAAACTACACACTTCGACGAGATGTGGACTTCACGGGGGACCCCACCCCCTTATTGCTGAAGTGCATTCAGGACTTCATGGAGGACTTCACGTTATTGCTGTGTAGTGAGGCACAATGGTACCAGGGAAGTGAGCAAATGTGCTGAGCACCACAGACATTGGAGTACGACAGGTTGGGGAGGTTCATAATTATCCATCATTTGCTGAGGTTCTGAGGTCCGAAAGCTAGAATCGAAACTGAAATCAAAATTTTACTATGATCCAACAGTAACTCAAAGAAACGCTAACTGTAGAAATAAATTGATAAGTCTGGTTATTGAGAACTAACATACACTGGAAGATGTGATGCCTTGCTTTTATAGATAGATAACTGAAAAGGAAATACATATATGTTTTAATTAAGGTGACCATCTTTCCCCATTTTCCAGGGACAGTCCCCTTTTTCGGACAACTGTCCCCACTCAGAAACATGTCCCCGTTTTGTCCCTGGTTTCAGCTGGTTCACTTTTTTGAATGTATCTCATCACCACAATAATTTGAACTCGGCGCGCGTGCGCTGTGTTTTGACGGAGGTTATGCTTTACCACATCCTGCAACTTTGGCGAGAAATCACATAATAAGCTTTCGCTTTGTACTCTTTAGTGTTTACTTGAGTCCCTACTTGTGATCTGTAGATTCTAAGAGAGGCACACCGTGCTCTGCCTCAGCCTGTGGCTGTGCCTACACGTGGCTTGCTTCTGGATGCGAGAGCAATGTGGTGGCTCTTTTCTTTCACCTGTTGTTTCTGCATTTTGGTGCGGTGATCCCTGTGATTCAACATGAGTGCTAAAAGGAAGTGTCAGTTCAATGATGGGCTTCAGCGTGAATTTTCGTATTTGTGTCCGACCCCGGATGCTTCTGTTGTGATCTGTAGCGTGTGCAACTCAAAGTTTTCCATCGGTAGTGGTGGGAGAACTTCAATCACGGAAAACGAGGGGAGTAGTCTACGCTCCTCTAGCCCCCCTCCCCATGTCCCTGGATTGGCCCAAAAAATTCTGGTCACCTTATTTTAATTGTCCCAAGGGATCAATTTAGCTTTTACAGAAGGTCAAGAAATGTATCTCCTCTTTAATAAAACTCCTGTGTGCATCCAGGTGTCTGTGTGTGTGTGTGTCTTCTGGTGAAGTGCGCATGCGCAGGGCCGCGCCGCACGTCACATCGTGCCCTGCCCATGAGTACAGCACTGTGGACGCACACACACTGGAAGCTGAGCACACAGTGAATGGCCTAGCCGCGGCCGCGCATGATAAGCAAATCAAGGACACCATTGCTGGGGAGAGTGCTGATTGAGTAGTCGTGACCGCGTACATAAAATCTGTTGCTGGGGAGACGTAACACATACAATAATCAGCTGCACAGCACCACAGATTAAAATATTTGCTGGGGAACTGCACAGCACTTGCTGGGGAGACGACACAGTCACGATTATCAGCTGAACGCTACACATTACATCAGTTGCTGGTGACACTCTGCTGATTGCCCACTGTTGTGACAGAAAATTAAAGTCATATTACAGACATCAAAGCCAGTATTACTCTCAGAGAAAATTACAGGCATTTTACGGAAATACAAACCAGTATTACTGCGAGAGAAATTTAAAGGCACACAATACAGTGACGCATATTACAGTCACATACAAGTCAGTATTACTGTAAGAGAAAATATTACGGACGTATCTACTAACAACATGCCACCCAAAAAAAAAGGACACGTCAAGTAGGACAAAAGACACAGACAATCAAATCCTATATAAGTAACATCTGGAAGAACGGTCAGCTCAACAAGTAAACATCAACAAAAGAAAGGCTGAAAGACAAAGAAAAATACAAGCAAATAGATCGATTGAAGAAAAAGAAAAATGCTAAAAGAGAAAGATTCTGAAGAGCAAACCTTAGAAAAAGTTGCCATTTACTTGCCAGAACCAGTATTCAGCCACGGTCAGTTATATGTTGCATTATCAAGAGTTAGAAGTTTTCCAGATGTTGTTCTCAAGGTTGTAGATGGTCCTGAACAAGGCAAACTGTTGCCAAACTCAGACAGAGTATTTACAAAGAATGTTGTCTGTAACGAAATTTTATAGAAACATTTCATGAGGTAAAAAAAATAGAACATTTTTCCTAAATATCTTCTTCAGATATTGTGTCTTACAGATTGTTACAAAGTTTTACACTAAGGCAATATTAATTATACTTACTGTATTGTCATATACATTTCTATTTTATTTTTATTATTTACTTTAGGCTTCTTGCAAAAATATTTTTGACAAAAAAAAATTAAGACAACAAACAGAATGAGGTCAAGGTCCCTTGCCATTTAATATAGACTGTTCCTACTAATGTTTATGCACTACTGTTCTAGCGCCCATTACTGTAACGGGCTTAATGTCTAGTATATATATAAAAGTCAACGTACCGGGTACATGTATGTATGTATGTATGTATGTATGTTCCAGGATCAATTCCGAATGGCTGGAGCGATTTTCATGAAAGTTGGTACACTTGCTTCTCATTGGTTGACTAAAAATAGTGTAGGGTGAAATCAGCCCTAACCCACCCCTTCTGGGTAGGCTGGGGAGTGATCTTGCGGTTTTGTATGCATGTTATCATCCAGTTGACCACCAGAGGGTGAACTAGAAGTGACTGCCAGCATTCTTTATGGCTGAGCACCATCACCTCGCCCCTGTTGCTTTTGAAATTAAATAGAGTTGCCCGCTTCCGAGCATCAAGTGGATGATAACATACATACAAGATCATAAGACAAGCACAATAGTGAGTCTTTATTGTTTGTTAATTTATTTTTATTTTTAAAATTGTTGGGTTTTTTTAATTATTCAAATAATTAAACAAAAAACACTTCATTTTCCTCCCAGGCAACGCTGGGTATTTCAGCTATATAGAAATATTATAACACACAAGAACTACAAAAAGAAGAAATAAAAAAGATCTGGCATAGCTAATCATAAGATAGCAGTCCCAGAGTATTGCTGTTGGTATAAAGGCACCCAAGTTGCGTTTCTTCACACACTCCTGCTGAATGATTTGTTGGCTGAAAGTCCTCAGTGGTGGTGTTTCACAGAGAGGATGTGCAGCATTGTTCATAATGGCACCCAGATTTGTCTTCATTCTCTTCTCCAGTACTACCTGCAGCGGGTCCCATAACTGAGCCTACCTTCATAATCAGTCTGCTAATGCAGACGACATCTTTCCATTTTGTTTTCAGCACATTTATAAAAGACAAATGTTAAATTGCCATGCTATGACGTCCTAGGTAACTAGTTCATGCCACTTCTAAAATTAATTTTTTCCAGATTTATTGTTATAGACAAAGCTTTAAGGCATGTATGAGAGTTAAGTAAAGACCATTGCGTAAAAGCAATATTTAAGTTACTAACCGATCAATCGAATATATACTGTAGCCCCACTGTGGCAGTGCCACGGAGCTGTAGACTGGCATTGATATCACCTTTCCGGACTACTAATTCTAAAATATCATTTTGTTTTTCTCTGATTTGCCTAGAACTAAATTATTCTGTCATGATACAAACAATATGATAACATACTAAAACAATAATCATCCTCTAATCAAAATTGAGAAAGGATTCTACAATGCTAGAAAAGTAAAATTGACAAAAAGAGACACTTGCTGACTTGTTAATAAGCCAGTGAAGAAACGACGTAGAGCTCGAATCTGCTTTTGATATCATTTATCCAATGTATCGATTCACTTAAACGGGTACATCAGAGAAATGGTGGCACTACTCTGGAGCATCTCCGCCAATGTAGATTGGAAATCTGGCCTGCCTTCTAATTCCTAAAGTCATTGACCAGCTTTCATCTCGTCCTTGGCATCATTTAGAAAATGCTGGAACCAGGCCTGAATTCAGCATCATTTTGTTATAGCAATGATTTGTACTCATACCCACACTTCCTCACTCTGTGCCAGTTCAAAGTTACAAATTAAACTAATAAGTAAATAGCTGGCATATGAGACAAGGCTAAAATACCTAAAACAAGCACAGCTAAAGTGAGGGAATGCGTAGTCTCGGCAGAGACAGTGGCTGGGCAAGTAATCAAATATACTTGTTGATAATTACCTATGGCGGTTAATAGCTGTCTACAATTTATTGAAAAGATATTTGCTAAGAATTCTTCATTTGTTACATATTTTTTTGTAGAGCCAAGCCAAGCAAAATGACGCCTTTTATTGGCTAACTAAAAAGATTACAATATGCAAGCTTTCGAGACAACTCAGGCCCCTTCTTCAGGCAAGATGTAATCATCATTACATATTTCTTGATACTTAACTAATAAGTGAGTGTGTAGTGCTGCCAGATTGCCTTCGAACTCTGCTTTGTGAATATGAGATCCAAGGTAGATAGAAACATCCTACTGAACATTGTAAGAGATCTTTTTCACAAGATGATATAGGAAATTAACCTCTGGATAAACTATGTTTGAATCATATTTTAATATTCTAATTTTAATTAGATTATAAAAAAACATATCTGGGTATTCATATATTTTTGATTTGAGTGTGTTCTTCAAAGTGTGTGTGTGTCTTATAATACTGCAATTTCCCCTTTAATATATCTATCTATCTATAATATAGTGCCTTTCTATCTGTCTATCTATTATATGGTGCTTTTCTATCTATCTATATTTGGTGTCACACATGCGCATGGGTGGCAGCGTCCACTTATTCTTTTTCTTTTTCCATTACGGAAAATTCCACCGAGCCTCCATGACGCCACTTCCGGTCAGGAGCCCCATGATGCCACTTCCGCTCCAGAAGATGCCCATTCCGGTCACCAGCCCGATAATGTCACTTCTGGTTAACTGGTCATAATTACCTCACTTCCTCTGCCGCACTTTAAATACCCACCATCTTAGTCTCACCAGTTAGTTCTATTTTGGACTTGAACCTGTACACATCTGTACCCAAACACTCTTTTATCTGAAGCCAGGACACATTATAGGGGTGTCTGTCCCAAATCTTTTTATGGCTCTTGTCTCATCATTGGTTTGACATTTTTATAGGCTCTTCTGCAGCTGGCTCTGAAGCTGCACATTTGAATGATGGAATTCCAGCTCATACTTGTCTTGCCAAAAAAAAAAAAACAGCAGGTAAAATTCTCTGAGTAAATCGCACAAAAAGGTAATAAAAACAAAATCTTAAAAAACAGTGATCAACTCCAAACGAGAGTAAAGAATCAAAGTCAAGGACAGAGAAAGAGGTCAAACCAAATGGAACTTGCTTGAAGTAAGACTTGTAATTAGAATTTCTTTAAGAAGGTTTTTTTTATCCACCAATCAGATGGAGAAAGAAACCTCTAGCTGACCGTTTATCCTGTCATGCCAACTACCCACAGGTCAAAATCTAGGAGGCCACACTCCTAGAAACACGGGAAGCAGCGCTAACAACAGTTGCACAAAATGGCAGACAAGATGTTAGAAAAATGTTAATCGATAATAAGCCACCTGAAACCTGATCATGACAATACTGTTGGTGAATCATCACAGATGCCATCCCCAGGCAGATATAACTTGTTAGCTCCATTACCTATCTCTCTCTTTAAAGTCACTGTCTCTAGTGACCATTTCCAGCTCCTTGCACCAGTGTACAAGCTCTGGGTGTCTTCTCTTCTGTTGAAGTTATGCGGCCAGTGATGATGACACATTAGCAGGGGGCTTGAGCACTGTGTTGGCAGGTAAAGCAGTAAGGATGTTGAGTTGAGTATCTATCAAGATGACTATTCTATGCGGTAATCAGTTCATAGTATGTGGTTAGGTGAACCTCCTTACCCTGAGTTGTAGATGCACCAGCCTCTTGATTGTTGTTCTCCCTGAATTGATCCTGTAACCAGTGTTCTGGGTCCAGGATTGCAGCTACAAGACTTTCCCTCCTCCTCAGCTGCTCGCCCTTTGACTGTATAATCTCTTCACTGCCCACCTGAGGTCAGTGTTATCATGATCCAACACGCACTTTCCCCAGTTCCATTGACCATACCAAACCTATCCTTTCTGAAACTCATGCGCACCCAGACCCCTTAGCTTTAGCAGATGGAGAAGAGGTGGTGGAGATGCAGATATAGCAGTGTATCAGTTGTATTCCTTCCTGCAACGTGCACTCCAGATCCTAATTCTCACCTTGAAACTCTCCAGCAAGTCCTCTGTGTTTTCTGAGTGTAATTCTTCTATTTGTCTCACAAATGACACCAATGTAGCACCTCACCAGTGCTGACCCAATAAAGTCTTGCTCTTTACTTTGCTACTTTAGGTAGCTCGTTTGGTTGGAGTTCATGTGTCTTTGACGGGCTCACCTGCAACTTGTACTGATGCTGCTTGTGATGGCTGGGTGCAAGTGAGGACACAACAACAAGAAGATAGGGACAAAAAAGTGCGCAGTGCAGTTGTCTTCAAAGTTTTCCAAACAGTGTCTAAAAAGCACAGTGCAGGAAATGAAAGAACTCTTAATAAAGGAGCCATAAAAACAGTGCTTCTGTGAAAGTTAAAATTAATCCTTAATGAATCCTTAATGTAATAATCCACTGCGGTGGGCTGGCACCCTGCCCGGGGTTTGTTTCCTGCCTTGCAGCCTGTGTTGACTGGGATTGGCTCCAGCAGACCCCCCGTGACCCTGTAGTTAGGATATAGCGGGTTAGATAATGGATGGATGGATGGATGAAATAAGCCAATAAATAGGTTAAAGTCCAAGGTTAAAACACAGTTAGGATCAGTCCTCTCCAAAATTCGAGCCCCCAGTGCACCCTATCATTTCCATGTCCCTGCTGAACACCCATGCGGCCCACTCCGCAGCAGAAGACCCCCTCCAGGAAATGTGGTTAACCTTTTAACTGCTCATGTCTCCACCACAGTCAGCATTCATGGAGACCCCACGAACCCTGCTCCCTTTTCTAACCACTGTCTCTCAGCGTCCATGGGACCTCTCGAAGGAGATGGTCAACTGTGCTCCCCTTCACAGCTCAGTAGGAACACCACTGCTTCATACGGGGCTTCTCCTTTGACTGCCATGCCTCACCTCTGCCACACTGTCCCCGCCGTGACCCTTTTTTTTGACCAATCATTTTCCTCTCGATTGTACATCGTTTCTTTCATTTTTATTTTTTTTTTACTATCTCTCATCTATCCAGCTCAGGCTCCTTTCATACTCCATGGGTGCACTGAGAAAACTGGCTGAATTGATCATGGCCTACCACCACATCCACACCCCAGAGCCGCTTGGCTTTTATAAAAACACACACCGCCACAGACTCCAAATGTGTTTTAACACACTGCTCACTTGAATGCTGAAATACCAGCGTATGCTGTTGGTGACTCATGGCTGCTACAATACATTCACCAGCTAGCCCAAAACTTATACAGTATACAGTATACACCCTGAAAGGCGAACAGCAAGTGACCATCTTGTTTTCCTACATTTCACTAAATACTCAGGTTGATGCTACCATAAGCTGAGATCATAATGCGATTACATTTGAAAGCACTGGAAGATTTGTTTATCCTTCATGATTCATTTTCATTTTGGAAATATTACATTAATGGGCAGTTTTAAACCTATGCTCATGCCTACTTTGAGCTATGGAGATATTTTATAACATCTCTTACTCCTCTGCCATTCCAAATATTATAAAGAACCCTGCCATGAAGGATAAAGACTGCTTGGAGAGTCCTAGAGAAGCCACAGAGCCAGACAAGAAAGGACTCATCTCCTGAGTAATCTGAATGAAGTCCAAGTAGATGTGGTTCTTTGCCTCCTAATCCAGCAATATGTATAAACCATCGGCCAGTACCCTTCACATTTATTTATTTTAAATGATGCTCTTACAGAAAATAATCAATGCTTTATACATTAACGTTAAGTCACAACCACATTTTATTTTGTATATGTTTGCATTACAGTGAAACAAAGCTTTTCTATAATAAGAAAGGTAAACTTGAAAGCAAAAGCTGCAAGTAACTGTGACTAGAATGTCTAAGAAAGTGAAATAACTTTACAGCCATGCAGTTTCAGAGCCTGCTTTAATCCGTTCACATTCCAGGTTACGGGGAGCTGGAGTCTGAGTAGTAATGGGTGTAAGGCAGGAACCAATCCAGTCCTCTGCAGCTAAACATTTTACTTACACCAAATGATTGTGACATACAAAATTAATCCATTAATTTAAAACAAATAATACAAAAGAAGAGAATGGCCTGCATGCACAAGGTGCCAAGAGGAAAATTAAGATGCAAGATTAAGCAAGAAGGCCATTAACTGCAAAAGTAAGCCTTTGATTGCTAAATTGGATGAAAAGATCACTGTTGGGATAATATAATTGAGGAGGAGTGTTAATAATACTCAAGTGTAGCTAATGGGATACTTGGACTATTGTTTGAACAGTTTAAAAAAAATTGGAGCCATGCAGTAATGACGTGGCTTATAACAGTAATAGATTCCAGGGCTCTGTTTGGAGACTCTTGTGATCCAATTTTTGAAAGCACCAACCTCAGAGCAGTAAATTATTATTTTTCTCGAAATGTTGAACTGTCTGTTTTTTGTACCCAGAACTACTACAAATTAACAAAATTCACTGGATTGATCCCTTTGCAATCAGAGGCTGCCAAACACAACTACTGGTTACCATTCTAATTTGGTCTGCTATGGATGCTAAATGTGTGTTGCTTGTTTGTTAAGTGCTTAATGTGCGAAGCTGCTCAGGCCAGTAAGCTTAACATACATCACATGTTAATTAAGGAAACTGTCAAGCAGATCTTTAGGAGTAATAGCAAATATCATGGCTTCATCTGAGGCAAATTGGGTTTCACTAATATTCTGGAATTCTATGATTAATCAACAAACTCATGCATATGGTATTTTTCTTGATTTTCACAAGGCTTTTGATAAGGTATCACATGAATGGTTGGTGATGAAACTAAAACAAGTGGGAATTCAGCAGTGGTCTGTAGATAGGTACAAAATTGGCTCAAAAATAAGTAGCAAAGGGTTATGGTGAGGGGAACTTAAAAGTGGTGTACTTCAGGGGGTACCACTGGAGCTGCTGCTCTTTTTAATGTCCATGAATGATCTCGACAAGAATGTAATCACTAAGCTGATGAAGTCTGCAGATGACACCAAACTAGGTTAAAAAACAGATAATGTAGAATGAGCTGAATTGTGTGATGCCTCAGGTGCCAGCAGACTTGGGCATCTTCCATCTCTCAGGACATTAATAGTCATAACCAAGGATGGAATATGACAAGTGAAGAAACAACAAATTCAGTTTTATTCAAATCAACAAAAAGACATTGTCTAAATATCTTCAATAAATAATCTATTAAAATATTTGTGCCGTATAACCAATAAATAATGAAATATCTAAAACTGGGAATAAAGCCAGAGGCACTGTTGATTCCTTTCCATTTCATCACAAGTATTTCTTTTTCTTCCCTGCTCACCCAAGAGGTCTGTCTAGCAGGGATGAGTCAGGGGCAAATACAGTCTATTATACAATGACTCCTGTCATAGTCTCTCTCTATCTATATCCACTGTGACACATCAAGCTCTCATCCTACCACCTCCATTGGTGGTCCACCCACAGGACCCCTCGAGCACACAATCTCCCTTGCTCCAAATGCTTAGCAAGGATGACCCACCTCTGGGGCACCATTCATCTTGCCTCATCACAGGGCTTCACTGACTACTTCACTTCCTCTCCCTTGCACTGGCTCATCTGACCAACTCTGCACTCTCCTTCTCTTTCTCTTTTATTTTTCTTCCTTTGCTTTGTCTCTACTGATCTTCTTCTTCCACTGACACACTCAACGTTTCTTGATTTTCTTGTGAGTGTAGGTGCTTTCATAATGACCCATAGAGTACTAATGAGGGATGGCTGTGCCAATTGCATTCGCGCATGTGTATGAGCAATCAGCCAATTTCTTCATTAAGCACTCCACAGATGCACAGCTTTCCTCCCACATACACACACAGAGATACACACACAGCTACACTCCTGAAGATTGAACTGCACAGTATTTTAAAATATATTGCACCAGCTCATCATGCCACAGACCCTAGGCATAATTCATCACACACCACCCCCCCATAAGCTTCCAGTTTGGATGGGAGGGATGCCTTTTCCGACCAAACTATGCAAATCTGGAAGTCAAGGTCTGTGGCTTGGACTTTACATTTCCACACTAAAATGAAAACACCCAGATCCCAGACATATATCACCACAGATTTTTGCAAAGGAACCTGGATAGCATACAGTCTTGGGCAGATTTGTGGCAGGTGAAATTTAACGTACGTAAATGTAAAGTATTGCACGGCAAAATTAAAAATGTTAGATCTGAATACACAGTGAGAGTTCTGGAAAATGAAATATGAGAAGGACCTGGGTGTCACAATGGACTGGTCACTATCTACATCAAGCTCGTGTGGAGAAGCAATTAAGATAGCCAGTACTATGTTATAAAGGATAGTTAATGGGGTACATTGTGGGGGAGGTTACGCTTAAGTTATAAAATGCACTAGTGAGGCCTCATGCATAACGGCGTGCATAGAATTCACACTATAACATGGCGTACGGACAAAAGCGAAAATGTGCGTACGCACAAAAAAATCCAGATGCATAAATCTGTGCAAACGCCAACTTCCACATTCTTCCGCTACATAAATCCCGGTCAGCGTGAAACGTAGTGCACATGCACACGCCTGCTGTCCAGCCCCGTCTCCTCACAGAATTACACCTCTTTGAATATGCAAATCAATATAAATAGCCCTTAAGCTCAGCGTTCTGTGAAAAGGCAATAGCAAAAGCACGAGGGGAAATAGAAGAATTTCAGTGAATACCAACTGGAGGTAAGGAAAAACGTACTATTTGTTGGTTTAAACAGTGGTATAAACAACCAAAGAAAGTTGATCGAGTGACTTAGAGTGTCGGAGAAACTCAAAAGCTCACAAAGTCGCACAGTGCCCAAAATAAAAAAGAAGCTGTCAGATATCAAAATCGCCATGAAAAGGCGAGTTGTAGCCCACTGTCTGAATGTCATATGAAAGCTTATTAGGGTACAGACAAAAAAAATAGGCACCCAGTAGAAAAAAAGCACGAAATGTCAAGTTTAATCTTGAGATTCCCACTTTATTCACATAGTTTATTTTGTCATTAAAGTAGAACATCATAAACTTCATCTTAAAAGTGTTTCATTTACTAGTTTCTCAAAACCCATCGTAACTAAAGTAGCACGTTAAATGCTTTGTTTTGTATTTGATCTTCTATGTGCTCTGTGTGTGTGAATCACTATGTGCTTCTTAAACGGGCTTTCTCTTCCTCCGACAGGACACAGAATCCATTAAATTTGTGATATTACAGCTCTCTGAATAATTAAAATACTGAGATGTATACGTGATATAATTTTCATGATGATAGGAGTTAAAGCATGTTATTAAACATGGGAACACAGTGACACAGTGATTGTTCATGTCTCACTCAAGATGCTTACTGTGCCATGCGCAACCTTCGATGAAATAATTTATTGCAGCAGTACTGTGTCTTTCAGACGTACTAACCTCCAATTCCTGTCCTTACTTTTCTTTCTCCAAATACCCAATTGCCACACAATCTGCTCTGTAATCGATGTTAAGCCATCTGTAAGCTTAGAATGCCAATTCTTCAAAACTTTTAAGGAACATTGAAATATCTTCATAGTACGTGTTTAATTATTCTATCCATCTACCCTTCCAGTGTCACGCCAGCACTTTAAAGAATACAGCGCGAGGCAGGAACAATCCGTGAACGGAGCGCAAGTGCCTTGCTAGCACAGCAACACCGTGTCCTCACATATTTAATTATTAACAATATAGATTATTTAAATGAAGTTAAAATTTTATCTGTATAATATAATAAACATATTTTGCTACATTTCATCTTAAAAATGATATCGTCATCATATGTAAATTCGCGCCTTATAAAGTGGGGCAGGTTGTGCAATATTATAACAGTATCACAAGTTTACAGTGAGGTGATTGTACTTATAAGTACAAGCAGTTCTACAAGAAGCACTTGATGGACTGATTGATTGCATTTATAGTTCTTGGGATGAAACTGTTTCTGAACCGCAAGGTCAGTACAGGAAAAGCTCTGAAGTGTTTGCCGTATGAGAGCAGTTCAATAGGCAGCATGGCTGAGGCAGCGTGTGCTTGATGCTGTATACCGATAATTCTCTTTCCGATCAGTTGCTGCGGTGATTCCCCACTCAGATACAGTGATATAAATACTCTGAGTGGTGCAGTGAGAGTAATATGGAAAAAGATGATCCACTGTGGCAACTCCTAATGGGAGCAGCTGAAAGGAGAAGAAGAAGATGCAGTGAGGGTAACAACGCTAAAGCAGCTACGGTATTTGGAATACTTTGGCTATTCCATGGACCATTATATTGTTACAGGTTAATTATAATCAGATGCCTTAAATTAATAAACAATATGCAGTTAGTTTCAGTATATACGATAAAGCCACGTCAGGGATGTGGATCTAAAAAAGAAAGGGTAACCACACTGGAACAGTAGCACTGCTTTAATGCTGGGTGCCGCCAGTTGGCAAAACCAAGTGGAGAACTTGCGTATGCCAGGGTTGGAGCTACCATGAAAATGTGCATGGCTTTACACCAAGTTTAGGTTTTATTCATCGCGATTTGAGCGTGGAAACATTCATACGCACCGTTTATACATGAGGCCCCTGGAGTACTGCATCAGTAGAGAAGTGCAGAGGAGAGCCACTATGCTAAGAAGTACTGTATGGGCTATGAGGAGTGATTAAAGGAGCTGAACCTTTTTCAGTTTAAGCAAATGTAGATAAGGAGGAGACATGATCAAAATGTTGTTACTTTCAGAGAAATTCTGCAACAAAAAACGAGACACAGTTGGAAACTTGTTAAGTGCAGATTTTGCACAAAAGTTTTTCTTCACGCAAAGAACCACAGAAACATGAATTAAGTTACCAAGTAGTGTGGTGAAGAGTAGGAACCCTTAAACCTTAACTTGATGACATGAATAGCATAGATGAGCTTGTTGGGCTGAATGGCCTGTTCTCATCACAATTGTTCTACTGTTAGCAATAATAAAGTGATTTCATTCATCCAGTTGGAGTCATCTGCACCCAATGTAGACACATTCATTGACCACAGAAAACTAACTGTTCAGAATTCCCCTGCCACTTATTTAGCTTCCTTTGGCCTCAGACTGTTAAAAAAATCTGACCTCATTATCTAGTCTTTGAGGCTGTTAAGTTCTTTTTCCTTGAATTTCTTGATATAGACCCCTTGCTTTGACTTTAGTGTTTGCTTTTGAGCATTACTTTCTTCTGGTCCATTGTTGTTTGGATCTCTTTCCTGTTTTTCATGACATTCACACCTGTTTGCATTTGTCCTATATGGCATACTAAGGTTTGCTAAACTCAGCCATGTCACCTTGGCCTCTGGCTACTGGATTAATACTTTGTACTAGAATCACTGAAGCCTACGATAAAAGTCATAATGCCAGGCTACCTTAAATTTATTGGCATCTCCTCATTAGCGTCTTTGTCTTACAAATGTGTCGATCAGCACTGGCAGCAGGCAGCCTGCACACTCATTCCCCCACCAAGGCAGCTGAAGTCTCTTTATATGGCAGTGTGGTGTCTGGAATTGTATAGAGTGAATAATATATTGTTATTTGGAATACATACATTTCATGTGTGTTCCATGTCTACAACGATCTGGGTAAATGTAGGATGACAGGAAATTTGAGGCAAGAAATGTTGAACACACAACTAAAACAGAAACATTTTCATCTTACTGTAATAATGACAACATGCTGACATATAATGTGTGACTTCTGACGTCCAAATATCAAATTCACAAAACAAAAGAAGCTGATGAGGAGGTGCAAAGGAATTTAAGGTCGCCAGCATTATAACTATTTTCGTAGGCTACAGGGATTCTAGTGTTAATTTTACACCCACTTTTGTCCTCCCATGTTTAAAGTAGTCATATGCCAATACTAATAGCCCACTCCTTAAGGGGTAGTTAACTGTGATTACCATTATAAGATGGGAAATTTAGCATGGACTGGGCAATACACACAGCGATGTAAGAAAATCCTGTTAAAGATTTCAGGTAGAGCAGCCAGGTGTTGCTTTATGCTTACGTGTTTGATCCCCTTTATTATGTTTTTAATTAAAAAGCCATTTTATTTGGTATATTTTGTGGTCTGGCACCATTTTATAGGGGATCCTGGGTCGTGCCAAAGGGTGGTACCATGACACAACATATTTACAAAGCTTTATTTCCCTTCTAGATTAGTACATGCCATTGAAACAATACTTTTATTATACACATTGTATGCCTCTAGGCAATTCTGTCTATGAAGCAGAGTGTTGTAACAAATCATATAGTCAGTGCAAGAGCATCTTCCCTTCATCTTCATGATCTCATAACCATTATATTTTTAGGTGCTAATGATGATGATGAAAGTCTGATGATTCTTTCTGAATTCTAAACAAATTTAATTCCATTGTTGTTCCACTTCTAGTTGGCAGTAGTCTTCAAAAGTCTGGAGAGAAGACTTACTGGAAGCACACAGCCTCCCACTCAAACTGAAACTGTGAGGTGCAAAAGCCAAAAAAAATAATAATAAAACTGATTGTTGATTAGACTGCCCATGAAATATGTGCAGTAAAACTGAAGGAAAGTACTAGGAGATGAAATGTAGGCAGTAAGATGAGGCCAAAACCAGAAAGACAACAGCTAGTGTCAAAACCTGAGAGGCTAATCTAGAATCAGAGTCATAAAACATTGTGTAAAGTCTTTATTATTATTTCAAGCAAGAATACCAAGAGTCAATCCCTAATCACAAAACAAAGATGGAACTGAAGAATATATTGCAACAGTATTTTTTGTTAAATTGAGAAATTTAAAGCAAAAGCTGTTTGATACATTTTAATTATCCATAAACTTGGATAAGCAAGAATTGTGCAATGCTGGCTTTTCCAAGATGTTAGCTGCAACATACCTTTATTGTCACTGTACAATACAATGAAATATCATTTGGAGAAAGCCTTAGATAAAAGTATGTAAGAGTAGAATATAAAAGTATATAATGGCAGAGTTCTGACACATGTATTATGTCACATTTTGCACAATCTTGGTTGTCCTGCCTAGTGCAGGCTGAAGTGTTCAAATCTTGAAGGATGAGTGCTAAGGATTACATTGTTTTTCTACCCATGCTACAGTCTTGACTTATATTTTATTTGAACCCATATTTGTATCAGCTCATAACTGCTTTGAGCTCATGTTTACTTATTTCTGTCTCTTGCATTAGCACAGTGGTTCCCAAACTTGGTCCTGGGGACCCCCTAGAGCTGCAGGTTTTTATTTATGCACCTCCTGATTTTAATTCTGCCTTTCCACTATTGACTAATTATTGGGTCTGACAACGAAGCAGTTGCTGTCATCGTTTAGTGTTGTTCACTCGGGTATCTGCTTTGCTTGTTTTTAATTGCCACTATTAAGAGACAATGAAGGGAGCAGACTACACAGAATACGGGAAAAGTAATACAAAAAGATGAGCATTTAAAGCAGTATATCAAAAAATAGAACTACAGTAATCCCTCGCTATATCGCGCTTCGACTTTCGCGGCTTCACTCTATCGCGGATTTTAAATGTAAGCACATCTAAATATATATCACAGATTTTTCGCTGGTTCATGGATTTCTGCGGACAATGGGTCTTTTAATTTATGGTACATGCTTCCTCAGTTTGATTGCCCAGTTGATTTCATACAAGGGATGCTATTGGCAGTTGGCTTAGAAGCTACCCAATCAGAGCATGTATTACATATTAACTAAAACTCCTCAATGCTATAAGATATGCTTCCCGCGCGGTGCTTGAGATTGTTTGCTTCTCTCTATCTTTCTCACTCTCTCTGCCTGACGGAGGGGGTTTGAGCAGAGGGGCTGTTTGCACAGAGGATACGGACGCTCCTCTACAAAATGCCGCTTTATCGCGGTGCTTCTGTATACTTAAAAGCACGTATTGATTTTTTGATGGTTTGCTTTTATCTCGCTCTCTCTGACATTCTCTGCTCCTGACGGCGCTCCTTTGAAGATAAGATATGTTTGTTTTCTTTTAATTGTGAGAAAGCACTGTCATCTCTGTCTTGTAATGGAGCACAGTTTAAACGTTTGACTAAAGGGTGTTATTTCATGTCTAGAGGGCTCTAATAATGTTAACAGGGTGGGAGAGTTTATAAGGGCTTAAAATATATAAAAATAACCATACAAACATATGGTTTCTACTTCGCGGATTTTCACCTATCGCGGGGGGGTCTGGAACGCAACCTCCGCGATCGAGGAGGGATTACTGTATTACTAAATGTCTTATAATGCAAAAATCATACTTTGTGCTTCTCATGGTCTCTTGAAAAGCTGCCATGGTGGCTTGGAGAAAACAAATCTGTCCAATCACCAGCATGACTGGAGAATACACACGAGAAATAGACACTCGATCATCTCCGCACTGTACCACTCAACACACTTATTAATGAGACTGCAGTCATACGGTACCTAGCAACATATTCAGTAACTCCACCCTACTCTGGTGTTATTGACCAATTCTGTATATTAATGGGTTCCCCATCATATTCCATAGTGCCAGAGTAAGAGCTCAGTGTCACAGCCAACACTAACATACTGATTACCATGGGAGTATTTTGGCAATTTAATTTAAACTGACATCTTTTCTAAAGTTGTCTGTCCAGAATTTTTATGACTTGAGTAGAGATGATTTAAAAAACACATAGATAAACAGATGCTTTATTAATCCCAGGAGGAAATTCACAAAATAAATGCTGTCTAATTCAAATATAGCTAGCTAGTAAAGGCAATTAGTACTGTAAAAGAAAAATGAACGAATCTCTACAGTACTAGTGCATGCGCAAAAGCCATGGGAGGGTAGAAATGTGGCAATCAGACCCCAGTGCATTTTAAACCACAAGAGTACTAATTAGCGATAAGTGAAATAGGCAGGTTTCGATTCACATACAGCTTTGCAAATCTGACCCTAAAATTCTTCTCTCTGACAAAACTAAAAATATTTTTTTGACGTAGAAAACAAGGAATATTGCTCCTTAAAGATTTGTTTGCACTTCCATGTCTTCCTGTTTCGTTTCCACATCTGAAAAATGCAGGTAATCTCCTGCACACCTGTAAAATCAATTCTATTTATGTCTCTGCTTCACTTCACTTCAGAGGTACGGTGTATTTTTTTTTAATTGTGACATTCTGCATATTTTCCACAGAGAGACACACTAAAATACACCATTGTGTGTTTTCTCTGCAGGAAAATTCAGTATATGGAAAAATTCTTGATCATCCAAACACCTTTACAAAGCAAACCTTCATTTCCTTTTCCTTGATGCTTGAAGATGAGGACATGCAGACTGCATACACCATGGAGTCTTGACTTTCATTTCTGTCTCTGATGCATCTTTAACATACTGATTGCCAAAAATGTCATTTTAATTGTCAAAGTGGGCATCGTCTCACCAGTACAAACACAACACATGTCTGAAGGCTCATGAAACTGCCTACATGTTACAGAAAATCGGTCCAGTGTTATTTTTTGTTTTTCTCCCACTAGATGTATTTATTTAAATAACACATTTAAAAAATCATGCATGAAAGCACTTCAGGACAGGAAATAATCTTCCTTCTTATTATCTCAATAATAGGCATTTCGCGGAAAGGAATACAAAAATGGGTTTTGCTGCAAATTCAGTTTCATGCAAGCCATTTTGCTCATCACTAATACTAAATTCATCTCCTCCTCCTCCTCATCTGATCCTCTGAGTGACTTTGTGGCTGAAACTCTACACAATACATCTCGTAAAAAAATCCTTAGTGCAGTACGAAACAGTGCTATATACAAATGAAGGTTGTGGGACATTCTGGATGAAAGGCAGGTGGGGGTTAAATGTCACTTAGAACAGAGTTCTGCGTTTACGTAAAAATTACAAATGGATGCACAAAAAAATGTCTTATTCTCAATTTTTGATTACACTATTTTTCTGAGATATTTTCACTTGTCCGATGAATGGTTTCAGCAATAAGATATTATGAGGTCCTCATATTCTTATACAATTTAGTAAACCAGTGTATTTTGAATTTAAACAACCCACGTTCTGGCAGCAGTAAAATACTTTAAACAGAAGTTTTACATGGACACCATATTTGGTCTCCTCTGAACATTTTATTTTTAAAATGAATGTAACTTTATCTATGTTTGCCCATCAAGTCAGCACTTTGTATAAGTGTTTAGTTAATGCAACCTAATTTTTATAGTGCTAACTTTTAAGATCAGAAAGTTCTAACAGGTTGGCACCCATGTGTTTTTTTGTGAGGTTCTTCTTAGGGACATTGCCCACCAGATAAAATGCCTATAAATCGGGCTAACACTTGATCAATGCACCCATGAAGGTGACACAGCCTGTTTAACTGCCTATGTCACCCACGTCACAGGCTGGCACAGTAGAAAGATGCTGTATTAAAATGTGCTTGTCTTTAATGTTATGGACATTGAGGACTGCCAGGTGCAAGCAGCATACCCTAGCTGATAAAGTGCTGGACTGTGAGGACCTAAGGGATACGTGTCCACTTCCCTGCCACTGACTTCATTTGACCCTAAATTTGTGATAGTGAAGCATTTATGAAATTCAGTGAGATACATTCAACCCCACTTGTAAAATGCCATGAGACGGCGCTCACCACACAATGACACTATGGAAAGTAAAGCTGGGCTGGTGTTTTGTCCCAAAGGTGACGTCTCAAAGGTTTGCTTTTTAAAACTGATTTTAACTATTTCTCTTTTGTTTGTCTGTGTTTTCTCTTCTGCAGAAAATGTGGTGATTTTCACAGAGAAAGATGAATTTGACAAGCTCAAACCAAATCCTCCCAAAACAGTCAAAAAGTAAGAACTGTTGTTTTGCTTTAAAACTCTTCTTCATTTTTCTATTTACTCTGGCTGATTTGCTGATTCTCTTTTATGAAAGATTCTATGTCACTGTTTGACAATTTTGGTATTAATCATACAAACATACATACTACACAACAAAAGGCACCATTATCAATACCATTTAATTCAATTCAGAGAGCCTATCCTTAAAAAATCAACAAGGTGCCAGTCTATAGCTGGGCACACACACGCTGGGCGGAGTGGTGGCTCTGAGGCTAAGGTTCTGCACTGGTATCCCGAAGGTTGCTGGTATGAATCCTCGTCACTGCCAAAAGAGATGCTACTTTGCTGGGTCCTTGAGCAAGGCCTTTAACCTTTAATTGCTCCAGGGGTGCTGTACAATGGCTGACGCTGCGCTCTGACCCCAAGGGGTATGCAAAAAAACAAGTAATTTCCTTTGGGATTAATAAAGTATAATAACATTTTCAAAAAATTAAAATAAAAATAAAAAATAATTCTCTAAATTCACTGACCCTCCAGACCCACAATTAAATGTCACACATGCTGCCAATCTTGTCATTTGTCTATTAATACACTTAACAATTACTTCTGACTGACCCTAGCTAAGAAAGGAACTTCGTTTCCAGCACCCGGTGACAAGATTAGAGAAAACATGAAAGCAAGGAAGAAGGCTCAACAACAGACCCTGCACTCTGACCCCAAGGGGTATGCGAAAACGAACAAATTCCTACTACAAGAAATTGTATAAGGTGAAATAAAGAAAATTAGGGTTAGGGTTAGAAAAAGAAAAAAAGAACATACCCATGCTGCCATGAAGCCTGGGGTCTACTGAGAGTTAACAATGAACCTACCAAGCATGTCTTTGGGGATGAGGGAGGAAAAACAACACAGATTCCACATGGTCTACGACTCCTTGTGGGCTCAAACCCAAGACACTAAACCTGTAAGTCATCAGTGTTAACCACTGTGCCAGAGTGCCACCCTGCTTATCAAGTTTAAAAGGTTTGGATGATCAATAGCGTTGAATCTGTTCTGGCTAATGAGTGTTGCCGCAGATAACTGCAGGACAGCTAACAGTTTAACTGCCTTGAGTCTTCTGGTATCGCACTTGTTTTGTCATGGAAAGGGTCTGACGGTGGCCCTGTCCTTGCCTTGGAATTTTTTATGAGGATCCCAAATGTTTGCTCTGTTAGGTCACACTTGCCCGCCAGTTATGGAGGTGTAGTGTGGTCGAAAGGCAAAAACAGAGACTAATGCCTGTGATTTTAAATGAAAACGTGGTGGTATGGACAGGGACTTTAACATTAGCAATACTGTGATTGCTTTGTGAAAATATGAGGATCTCATGTGTTTTTGAAGTGATTTCTCAGCCATAAGTGCCCTCTTCTATGATAGCAAAATGAATTTGCCTGCTCTAGTAGCATCTTATCTTGGCTTTAGATGCTCAGAAACTCGCCTAAAAGCATGTAACACATCCAGAGTTTATTAATGTTTAAATTAATAGTTCACTATTATTAACCGAGTAAATACTAAAGGTAATCTAAATGCTGGATATTTAACTTAGAGGCTGGATTGCTAATAATCACCATGAATTTAGCTAGAGAAATCTTTATTAAGTATTAGATCTATGTCAATTCATCATATATGGTAGAAACAAACATTATTTTATATTAGAAAATTACAAAACGTTTAACAAGAAGAAGCCATTCAGCACAACTAAGCTTGCCATTCCTATACACGCAGTTCCTACAAAATAATACAAAGTTTTCAAAGTCCCAAAAGTCCTACTGTCTACCACACTTTGTAGCTTATTCCAAGTGTCTGTGGTGAAGAATGTCAATGCGATATTTACCCTTCACAAGTTTCCAACTGTGTCCCTGTGTTCTGTGTTCAGTCTTCATCCACTGGACTACTGTGAACATCTCGATCATGTCTCCTCTTTTTGATTAAACTGAGAAGGTTCAGCTCCTTCAGTCTTTCCTCATAACTCATCCCCAGCAGTCCTGGAATCAACCTAATCAAGAGGAGCAATCTGACAGTCATATGGCCCAGCAGGTCACACTGATGCCGTTCTTTCATATACTGTTTGGGAAAAGCAACAACAGTGTTGAGAGAGAATGGAGGATGGCATAAAGGTCTGGACTCAACTGTGTGGGTTATAACCAGGAAGACAATAATTAAATAATAAAGCTCAGGACATGCAGCCAGAATTGCAATTAAAGAATGGAGCGGTAATTACTCAGCAAAAAAGGGTACATGTAATACAATATAACACATAAACTGTAATCAGAGGACTGGGAAAAAATGGCGTAACTTGCATGTTCAAAACTAACAGTATGAAATGATGCAAAGGTTGTAAT
Source organism: Polypterus senegalus (assembly GCF_016835505.1). Classification (NCBI taxonomy): domain Eukaryota; kingdom Metazoa; phylum Chordata; class Cladistia; order Polypteriformes; family Polypteridae; genus Polypterus; species Polypterus senegalus. Next base: position 31,513,384 of record NC_053155.1, on the reverse strand, counting down.
ATCATGAATCCAGTCTTGGAAGATTAGTTAATCATGGTGCTGGCTCTTAAAATGTCGTACTAGTGACGTCACGACGGTAGCCTATCTGCATCCCAGCCACGGAGTGTTGTATCTTAGCAATCAGTCTTCAACATGTTGGTGTGCATAAGAAAAACAAGACTACTCCATGGCAGGACAGATAACGTTTTATATCAATGACAGAAACAGAAGGATGTAAAAAATGAATGCAACCACTAGATCCCTTGGCCTAAGAAACCCTGGAAACCATACTGAGTTCATTTTTACAGACCAAGGAAGAGTTGAAAACAAATTCATCTTATAAATCAGATCATGGCATTCGGTTGCCTATTGTATTCTAACACATCCCTCAATCCCCCCATTGGTTCTCTGAACCTGCTTCTTCACTCATGGAAATCTTGAATTAAAATCATCATCCATGCAAATATTAATCTTCAAATCAGAGGTCAGCACAGTACAGGCTGCGCGCTCTAACCAACTTGATGGCACGTGGAGCGAACACTCCACCGACTAGTCACCCTACCGGGGAATCCTAAAGTGGTGTGCTGGAAATCCTAACCCTACTGAGCCATTAAGCCACACACAAGGCATTAAATATACAACAAAACTCGTAAAATAAACATCAAGTCAACATGAAGTGTTCGGAGCCAAAAGAGACAGAAACAAGGTTTTATATATGTAAAATTTATGAGTTTATTCTCTAAATATAACAATAAAACATTCCCCAAATGGATTAACAAATATTAATTTCATTAAAACTTGTCACAGCATAAAACGACCACAATTAAACTCTCTTACACAGTGGGTCTCAGATTTTCGTTTAACTCTAGGGCACAAGCAGGATATAAATATTACAAAGAGTGACGAGTCAAGTGTGTCGAAACTTGATTTTTGAAGCCCTGCAGTGGAGATTTTATCATCTGATATTTTGCCTTAATTGTGCAGATAATTAAAGCTGCCACAGAACAAGTTGTAGCATTTGGGCTTGCCAGCTGATAGGCTGTGGCGGGAAGTTGCTCTCTGGCATTTGTCTTGCATATGCAGTATATGGCACAGTTTTGAAAACCTCTCTTTTGTTTTTTATTTACGCGATATATTTGGTGACTTTGTAGTCATGCATACAGAATTGCCTCAGAGGCTTGCTTTTTAGCAGCATTGCTCATTTCCCCCAATTATGCAGACTGATTGATCATCCTCTGCAGCTGCTGCCAAGCATCTCACTTGAAACATTACAGCTTCGCCCCCGACCAGCCCCTCTGCCAATCCTGTCCATGTAACAATCCAATGAAAGGAAAATAATTGCTGGCACAGGTAAGCATTACACATCAGTGACTATGATGAAGGAACAATGAGCAACTGTGTTTGGTGTTGTCAGTATGCAAGGGGTACGCGGGAAAACAACATGCTAGCTGTTACTTCATCACATCTATGCATTGTAGAATACCCGCTGTTGGCGACTCTTCTGGCATTGAAATCTTTAGAGGTTTAGCTTCTCCAACATCCCCTCAATTGAAGTTTTTGTTTTCCTCTCCTCCCAGACCAACTGACCATAATATTGAATTTTGACTTTTACCTAATAAATATTCAAGACTTAAAAACCGCTTACATTTTGTAACAATTTAAATCATGTTTCATTTTTTCTGGGACTCTGTCTTTTTTATTTATTATTTTTAGTTGCGTCTTTATTTGTATTATCTATCTATCTGTCTATCTATCTATCTATTATATAGTGTCTTATCTATCTATCTATCTTATAGTGTCTTTCATATCTATCTATCTATCTATCTTATAGTGCCTTTAATATCTATCTATCTATCTATCTATCTATCTATCTATCATATAGCACCTTTCATATCTATCTATCTGTCTATCTAATGTGCCTTTAATATCTATCTATCTATCTATCTTATAGTGTCTTTCATATCTATCTATCTGTCTATCTAACTATTTATCTATCTATCTATCTATCTATCTATCTATCTATCTATCTATCTATCTTATAGTGTCTTTAATATCTATCTATCTATCTATCTATCTATCTATCTATCTAATGTGCCTTTCATATCTATCTATCTTATAGTGCCTTTTTCATCTATGTATCTATCTATCTATTATATAGTGTCTTATCTATCTGTCTATCTATCTATCTATCAATCTGTCTTTCTTATAAAACCTTTACTAGTTATTTCTATCAGTTATATAGGGAATTTCATGTCTTTCTATCAATTCTCAATAATAGACTAGCATGCCAGCTAATATGACCCCTGTTCCCTTAACCGGCTGGTAGGCCTCTATAATAGTTCTGGATTAATCAGGTTAGAATTTGACATGACATACTGTATTTCCTTTAATATGTTTTAACAAAAACATTTTCAAATATATTGTATGTAAGAGAGATAATTCATAGCTTATCTTTTTTATCAGTATTTCCAATTTATTTAAAGCCCCATTCCCCCACACACCCCGTACCTCAGGAAAAATTGCTTAATAAAATGGGATGGAATTTTAAGGCCAGCATTAACCCAATTGTGTAAAAAATGCACTCAACCACCCATTCAGATTAAAAGATCATAACAGACAAATGTTTTAATTGGGTTGTATTGTCAGAAATGACTAAATATATGCAAACCCTCAAATAAATATAGAAACTAACAAACATGAACACCATGGCTGCTGTACATTTACACAGTCCTTAATACATCAATAATTGCAGAAACTGAAAATCAAACCAGTTTTAAATTAATAATAATTTCTTATTATCTGAGCAGACCCCAGTTTTTATGGGCATCTACTTTTGAATGCTTAACAGCAAACACGGACCTTAAGACAGGATACACTGAACGTGAAATAACCTTAATATGTGGCATCACTACAATATAAGAAATATAAATGTGGGTCTTATAATTTTGAGTGTGAAAAGCAAGCCTTTCAGCCAATTTAATTAAAGATTCATTAGAGAGTACACATGAGCCATGAAGTCCTGTAACTTCAAAACATATCCAGAAATTTCCATTCCAAAGGCTTCCTCCAGCCAAGAATTCCAGAATGTGAAAATTGTGAGACATTGACCTTGGGCCACTGGCCATAAAACACATATTTCAGAATTAAGATACAGCTGAGTATGCACCAAATGTTAAAATAATTGAATTCTGGTCAGCAGTCATCTACCGCTCACTGGCTATTTCATGTGACATTAAGGTTAAAACTGCGTGCACTGCCAGATTCACAAATGACTGGGGATCAGAGGTTGAAAATGTTTGCTATGCTAAAGATCTGTTATTTCTCACTTTGGATTTCCACTTCCTCCACTTCTGGTAATCTGAAAGACAGATGGATAATCTCACATGCTGGCAGTCTTAATCTTAAGAAATTTGAAAAGTTCAGTGAGGTTGAAGAAAAGACAATGACAATCTGGAATTTATTTCATTTGTGCATGAGAGGGCAAAATGCCAAACTGTTCTTCATCTTTGCCGTGTTTACGATTTTTACATGGGTGATACAAGAGTGGGGATAAGTGACAATTAGTAAAACTTCAATTAAACTTGTCAAGTCTCTCAAATGTACATTTTGTGGCCAATTGCAGGAATGACAGGTCAAGCAAAATGAAAAGTTGGGACACCAAGTGGATCATCCCATTAAATATGTGCGTCCAAACAAAAAAGTCACACCTTTAGGCGGTAAAGTAAAAGCCACTCAGGAACAATAACAAGGCAACAGGTCCTTTAGGCTGTAATAAATAAGGGTTGCTCCTTGAAGCTCTGTCCGGTGGGTCGATCTTAATGGGAAATGACACCTCCTTCGAGGCTATATATATAATGCAAATCTGAAGGGACGGGCTAAGTGCCCTCACTGGGTGGTTTCTCTGTGCTGTGGGGAGAGGAGACAAGAATATTAGCGACAGCGCCCCCTCTCGCCTCAGTGGGTTATCACATATCTCGATCGAACCTGAAAGGAAATCCTCTGATGTGCATGAGTGACAATATATACAGTACAGGCCAAAGGTTTGGACACACCTTCTCATTCAATGTGTTTTCTTTATTTTCATGACCATTTACATTGGTAGATTCTCACTGAAGGCATCAAAACTATGAATGAACACATGTGGAGTCATGTACTTAACAAAAAAAGGTGAAATAACTGAAAACATGTTTTATATTCTAGTTTCTTCAAAATAGCCACCCTTTGCTCTGATTACTGCTTTGCACACTCTTGGCATTCTCTCGATGGGAACCCTTATCATCTCCTTACTTTCCTATCACTGGCCCCCTCGTGGTATTTCTATTTTTCTATGCTGTTCCCATTTTCTCTAACTGGCCAAGGCTTCAATTCCATATATGGGTTTCCTCTCATGATTTTCTTTCTTAAACCTTCCAAACCTTTTTATAATAGTTTATATAAAAGCTTAAGCTTTAATTAAAAAGAAATATAGTATGTGCTTTCATTTAATCATTGTTTGGCATGCTTGATTTGTCTTAATTTCTACACTAAAGTTAATTTCTAATATACAGTATTCTTCTAATATTTTTGCTAATGCCTGAATTTACTAAGATTTTCTCTTCATGCATTATGTCAGCGTGACCCTGCTTACAGCAAAAGCCTTTTGTTGCCTTTCTGCTGATTCATCAACCCAGCTGGTTTTCGATACGCGCCTTTCAGAGTCATCTTCTCTGTGTTATCGCTTCCTAGCCTTGAATCACAGGTGTTCTCAAACTCTTATCCTGTCCTAAACTGGTTTCTGTGCGTCAATTTTCTGTTCTTTTCTTACTCTGGAAATTTTACTGTAAGCCTAAAAAATAATGCAATATAACTGATTTTTTAGTTAACTATTTGCTCGACCTATCATATTTGCTTAACATTCTAATTTATGCTTAATCTTAATATTTTAGAAGCTTTTAATTACTTTTTATGGCTCTTTATGGTAATTTGCTATTCTCTATGCTAATATAAAATTTGTCCTCCTACATTGGTTCAACCTATTAGCAGCATTGCAATGTACATACTGTATCTGTGTCCTCCAGCTTTCCTTTCAGTCCTTCTTCCACCTCATCATCTCCTCTGCAGCACCATTTCTTTGGCAACTTGTGGAAACCCCAGCCTCTAAATTGTGGCTGTCGAACAAGAGGGGTTACCATTGAACAAAAGCTCTTGTTAAAACAAAGCATCCTCTAGTTATGTACCTAATAATTGCTCTGAGGGCTGTCGACTATTACTAAATTTACCTGTTATCATTTATGAGTAAATGTAGTCATAATTTACAAAATACAGGAAACACTTGAGTATGAAAAATGCAAATTCAGTTGAACACAGAGATGAGATAAAGTAGCAATTAACATCATTTCATCTCACCTAACTTCATTGCTGGCCAAACCCAGCTCCTCATGATGTTGGGTACAATGGCTTCAAGGAATAACACTAGTGTTTTGAGGGAGGGCTGATGGTTGGTGCGTGTAAAGTACTTTGGTAATATCACTTAAAATTGATCAACTGGTCTTTGTAACACTATAGACTCTGAAATAAAATCTAGGCGGCATACATTTCTTATCTGTATGGCTAGCGATTCTAGTTTACATTAATCTTACGTTACAACTCATTTGCTTTTGTTTTTTTCCTAGTGAAAATGATGCTTCATCAGAAAATGAGCAGCTCTTAAGCCGAAGCATAGACAGTGACGAGGAAGCAGCTTTGGAAAAGCAAGGCACCACAGACTTATGCCTCCTGTCTTTAGTTCACCTCACCCGAGACAAGTCATCTTCAACAAACAGCAAGTCTACAGGGGTAAGAAGTGACGCATTGTGAGTGTTTAGTGCAGGGCGGTTCAAGTGCTCTCCTGGAGGTCCGCAACTGGTGCAGGTTTGAGTTCCAACCAGTTTCACTGTTAGAAGCCTGGATTAGCAGATAATGAAACTTGGTATTTAATTAGATAGATAGATAGATAGATAGATAGATAGATAGATAGATAGATAGATAGATAGATAGATAGATAGATAGATAGATAGATAGATAGATAGATAGATAGATAGATAGATAGATAGATAGATAGATAGTAATTATACAGCTTCCAAGACAAATCTTTATCACATTGTAAAATATTTGTTTTCCGAGACCATTCTCCATATTTTTTGTGGTCCAGAACAGATTTGCACCTCTTCGTCCTACCCTTGTCTCTCATTTCTTTCAAAATATTGTATTAATGCAAATATTTCATGATGCATATATACAGGTTTAAATTAAATCACATTAGCTAGGGAGCTGGTGGTTCCTCTTTCATTTGCACCTCATTATTAACCAATGGCTCATTAAGCAAGCGGACAATAATCAAAACTTGAATGAAGCAGTCTAAAAACGATTTGGAATTGTAACAAATGAGTTAATTAAAACTAAGTCCAAAAAACTTGTGTCTTTAGTAGAAAATAAATAGGTTGTAATTAAAAATCTGGTTAAAGCAAATGCCTTTGTAGTGGTCCAGTGCCACTAAGATTCACACCGTTGAAGAGAGTGATTTATTTATTTTTTTGGTGGAGATTCCAGGGACTCACCCAGCCTTGGTCCGACACTCACGCACTCACCAGCAGAGACAACAACAACAACATTTATTTATATAGCACATTTTCATAAAAATGTGCTCAAAGACAAAAAAGCCACCGGTAATATAACAACAAATAAAGAATGTATTAAACAATAATAAATGAAAACAACATTCCCACCCCAGTTCCCCTTACGGCACTGTACAATAAACACGAAAACAAACCACAACAATAAACACTGACTATGAAGTCCATGGAAAATGGCAACGAATGAAATGCAATGATGGAGGTAGTGCAGAAATCAGCATGTTGAATGGGAATGGTAAAAAAGTCCTACTGGTATTTCCTGACGAAATGAAGATGGACGAATTGGATCAGGAGCACTCCTTTCTTCACAGGATAGCAACAAATCCTGGGACAGTCCTCATGTTCAGAAGGACACCAGACAGACCATAGCCCAAAACAAGAGACGATCCTGGACAAAACAAGAATCCACAGGTATCAGAACGGAAGGTAGACAGACAAGAACTTCAGATATGAAACACACAATACTTCTCCCTTTTTGGTATCACTGGCCCCCTTTTTAATGTCACACTGGCCTCCTTGTACCCAACAGCCACTGCACCTTAAGTAGATAACCAAATAGAGCCACTGCAGGGACTGCTGGGAGTTGAAGTTTCAATTCACAGTAGCAGTGCTACACCTTAAAGCCATAGTGGACTCAGGACTGGAGCCGAGTACCCCTGGTTTAGTAATTTGGTGTTTATTTATTTATTTTTAATTTTAACTAAAAGTGCTTTGAAACTTGCAGTGGAGCTGTTAATAATATACAGTACCTCTTTTATGTAAAAATCCAGAGACATCCAAATGGTAATGTTTCTCAGATGCATTCTGATGAGTTACATGAACTCATGTTATTCTGAGAACGCAAATGGGACCAGGAGCTGAATGTAGCCCAAAGTGTAAAGATCGATACTGAAAAAACAAATATATTTAAGTTCTATGATAAAGATGGAGAGCCAAAAGAATGGCCAGGAAGATAAAGCCAAAGTCACAAAACTAAAAAGAATGTCTCGACTTGTTTGAAAGCTAAGCTAACGTGAAATACGAGAAACACTTTTGGTTATCCACTGAAGGATACGTGCAAGAATGACACATTTATTTACAATGGCTGCTGTGTCATCAGTGCAACTGAATGAGTCATGTGACATTGTATAAACCCAATATAGAGTAATATTAAAAAATAGAAACATTGTTACAATTAGCCCGGAGCACCAAATAAACAACAAAATTAGATTGCTCTTGAAGAAATACTAATGTGAGTGAAATAAAAACATGTATATAAATTTTCCAAAATAATGAAATAAATAAATAGTAAATCAGAAGTATAACATGAAGAAAAGAGAGAATATTGTTTTCAGGCCAGTTCACGTGAACATGCCTGCATAAATGTTAGAGAACTATGAGCCCGCTGTGTTAAAAGGCTACAATATTCATCACCATGTCCAAATATCAAAGATCAAAAATCAGCACCTCATGGATGGTGTGATACCCAGCTGACTGGCGACAGAAGAAACTCCTGTCGGAGTAGTGAGCATTCATCAGCACTAAGAGGAAGAAACAACTCCACTAATCGGAGAATACCGTTTCTGTCCCATTTCTTTTTTGAAAACAGCCAGTTGTAACCCCAGAGCAGCAAGCGTAGAAGAGAACTCAGGCTGATGGCGCGCACAGAAGCACACAGTTTACAGCTCAAAGTGCGTGTGTGGGGGGGATTCTCCTATTGCTCAGCATGATAGAAAGACCTCCTGAGTGCCTCTTTATAACCTGAAGGTTGCTGGTTTGTATCCCATGTAAGATGCAAATGGAAATCTCCACACAGCAGATTCCCAGACTAAGACACCGGCATCTCTCGTGCTTTCACTTTCAAACTAAAGAGTCATTTTCTACTGATCAATTAAAAAAAAAGAAATCTGCACTGATTCGATGTTATATAATGATAAAATGTGAAGGGTTGAATACTTTTTGCAGGCAGTACAAAAAAAATGTATTTTCAAATCAAAATAAGCTCCAAAAAGATTTGAAACCATCAGATAGCTGGAATGCTTCTCTCAAGTTAACATTTGTATGCACATTAGGAAATGCACATTGACCTTCCCTTAAACCTTAAAGTGGTGACTCTGAGGCTAAGGATCTGCGCTGGTATCCCGAAGGTTGCTGGTTCGAATCCCCATCACTGCCAAAAAAGATGCTACTCTGCTGGGCCCTTGAGCAAGGCCCTTAACCTTCAGTTGCTCCAGGGGTGCTGTACAATGGCTGACCCTGCGCTTTGACCCCAAGGGGTAAGTGAAAAACCAAGTAATTTCCTTCGGGATTAAAAAAGTATAATAAATAAAAAATAAAATAAAAAAATCTCTACTCTGAATTCGCTGACCCTCCAGACTCACAGTTAAATGCCACACATGCTGCCAATCTTGTCATTTGTCTATTAATACACTTAACAATTAAACCTGACTGACCCAAGCTGAGAAAGGAACTTTGTTTCCAGCACCCGGCGACAAGATTAGAGAAAACATGCAAGCAAGGAAGAAGGCTCAATAACTTTATTCCTCAAACATTATCTCAATAGTTCACTAATGCCCATACCTTTGCATTCACACACATTCAGTCAATTTAGAATCTCCAATGTAGACATGGGGACCATGTGTAAACTTTACTTTGACTATGACTGGACACAAGATTCAAACCCAGAACCCAGTGACCCTGAATTAGATTAGTTAGGTTACAGAATATTATGTTATATTTGTGACTGCAATTATTCCAATTTTTATTTCTCAGATACAAAGTCGAAGGAAGAAGATATTGGATCTTTATACTAAAGCTTGCTGCATTGCTGAAGGTGGGTATAACTTCATTTTGCAAATAAAGAACAAAGTAACTAGGTAATTATTTACCAATTAAGTCTCAAAAATGTAACTCCTGCATGGAGTTTGATTGATCTCCCTGTGTTTGCATGGGTTTCCTCCGGGTGTTCAGGTTTTTCTCCTACAGTCCAAAGACATGCAGGTCAGGTTAGGTAGACTGACATTTCCTAAATCGGCACTAGTATGTGGTTGGTGTGTGTGTGTTCACCCAGCGATGGATTGGAACCATGGCGAGGGTTTGTTCCCTGCCTATGCTAGCTGGGATAGGTTCCAACAGACCCTTGTGACCCTGTTCAGGACTGAGCCAGTTAGAAAATGGCTGACTGACTGACTGTTTCACATATTGCATTAATTTTAATGGGGAGAGAGACTCTTTATTAAAATTGTAAGATTTACTAGAGATAACACAAGTGAGGAATAAACTGTGGGAAAATGTAAAGACCACATAAGCAAACAAATAATGAAACAACATCAGCTAGAGGCACCTGTAAAACACAGGGGATGGAAGCAAACTGAGGGCACCCAAAGGAAAAAAAAATGTGTATAAAATGAAAGAATAATATCAATTAGTAGAAGGAATTTTACACTCTATTTGATGGTGGAATTAAGAGTTAGGGAAAGTTAATCTAGTCCCTATTTTGTTAGAGCAATTTTGACTAGAAGATGCCATTCAGTCCAAAAAAGCTAATCAATCAAAACCTAATTTCTTCCAAATAACGTCAAGTCGAGATTTGAAATTTTCTAAAGTCCTATTCTCTACCACACTGCTTGGTCATTTATTCCATTTGTCTGTGGTTCTTTGTATGAAGCAAAATTTTCTAACATTTGTGTGGAATTTTCCTTAACAAGCTTTTTGACTACATCCCTGTGTTCTTGTTAAAGAATCCACCTTAAAGTAACAGCAGGGGTCCACTGGACATATTCAGCTCAAAATTTTAAATTCTACTTCTCTCATAATTTCAAGTCTCATTTCAGTTTGCTGAAATTGAAAAGGTTCAGCTCTTTCAATCTCTTCATACAACTTTTACCTCACAGTCCCAGAATCTGCCCTGTTGCTCTTCTCTGCACTTTCTCTAGTGTTGTAATGACTTTTTTACAATGATTTAGCTGATTCTGACATTATTTGGGTGGAGTGGTGGCTCCGAAACTAAAGATCTGCACCAGCAATTGGAAGGTTTGCTGATTCAAATCCCATAAACACCAGAAGTGATTCAACTCTGTTGGACCCATGAGCAAGGCCCTTAACCTGCCATTGCTTCATCCTGGCTATGATGTTAACCTCTATCCAGCCCTGCAAGTAGGCCCTCCAACTTATAGGGAAAACGTGGAGCTTCATGGCAGGATTGGCACTCCAGCCACTGTAAAAAAAACCTCACAATGTCCCACGTGTGGTGCTGAGGTGTCACCCGCTGAACTCGAGTCCCAATCCAGGTAGTGTGGTGGGTGCGGCAATACGCTATCAGCACATGCTCCCAACCTCTACATTACTCACCTTTTATCTTGTTTCATTTTATTGTTTTTGTATCATCTGGAGATTAAACACCTTGTTATTCATAATCCTATCCGGATCATTTATAGCTATTAAAAAAACCAGAAGCCATAGTACTGAGAGACTAATTTTGAAAAAAGTTCCACACTCTATAATTCTTTGTTCCTGGTATTTGATCCAGTTTTATACCCATCTATCCACTGTGGGACTTTACTGACAGCTTTCCAGATAAATCATATCATATGCTCCTCTTTGATTGCATCCTTTGTTTCTTTCTCACAGAATTCCAGCATATAAGCAAAACACAACCTAACCCATCTAAACTCACAATAACTATTTGCAGACAGACATGTGCTATTTGTTCTTCTTCTTAATAATTATTTTGTTTTTCTATAATAATTAGTTTAAATAATTTTAAATGCATTTAGTAGTTATGTTAAATATTACTATATTTTGTCATCGTGAAGCACACACCACGAGCATCTCAACCCATTACGTTGCTTTTGTGGTTAATGGCTTTGATTTTTATCACAGTATGCCATCAGCATTGAAGGGCACTCATTCCAGCATTGGTTTCAATCCAAAAATTGTCTCTGCACTTAAAAAATAAAATCAGAATCACATGAAAATCAGAGTCCCTTGTACATTGTGCATTTGAACACCTTGAAAGGCTCAGGCTTTATGATTGTTTACAATCAAACAATCTCAACTCCATCACTGAATATTCAAGGCAGAATTAACACAAACAATTGAACATACATGAAGGTGGGAAGGAATCCAGTAAAGTTAAAACCAGTCCTGGATAAAATGAAGTCATTCTTATGGTGTTAACCCTCAGCATGACTCGGCCTTGGAGTTCTATGCAGTTAGGGTTAGGGTTAGACTCAGGGAGATGTTTAATGATCTGTTTTTACAGTGATAAGCTCGAATAACACTCAAGAGAGTATTCTGCTGCTATCTAGTGAATGAAATAGCCTCTCCAAATATCATGTCAAGCCTCCCACCCACATTGTCAGACATACAGTTACTTGCTGGATTTGTGGGACTTGATCACACCATGACCCGCCTAGCGTTTCAGATGTCCCACTTGCCATTTTGGTCTGGTCTGGTTGATTTATATCTCTAGACCTGTGATGTCACTTCATCCATGACTCCTGACATCACCCCTAGCAGCCACAGGGCAACCACTACACAACCATTACACTACACATGGGGAGGCGTCAAACTATTTCAGAAAGCTTGAACCAGTAAAAAATATCAAAAAACATCAGACCAGGCTTCAGCGACCCCAAAAATGTATGAATAAAAACAATATAGTCCCAAAAAGTGATAACATAATAATACCAAACTGCCTGTCATAACACACAGCAAACATACCCAGCATGCATCCCTTTTTCAAAATCAGATGCCAAATTATTTCAGCAAGCTTAAAACAATAAAATATCAAAAAACTAACATCAGCAACACCAAAACTGAACAAATAAAAACAGCATTCCAAAACATAAAAATGTAAAGTTGCCTATCATGACATGGTAAAAAATACCCAACATGCTTCCCTCTTTCAAAGTCACTGATGGCAAAATGGCATCATGGGAATTTGGCAAACAATTTTGGCAAGTGTAAAACAATAAAATATCAAAAACTAACATCAGGCCTGAAAAATAAACAAATAAAAATAGTATTCCAAAACATAATAATGCAAAACTGCCAATCATAACACACGGTAAACATACCCAACATGCATCCTTCTTTGAAAGTTACTGATAGCAAAATAGCATCATGGGAAGATGCCAGACTATTTTGGCAAGATTAAAACAATAAGATTTAAAAAGGCTAACATAAGGCCTGGGTGTAACAACCCCAAAAATGAACATCTAAAAATAATATTCCCAAAAAGCAATAACACAATAAGGCAAAACTGCCAATCATAGCGCATGGCAAACATACTCAACGGGCATCCCTCTTTCATTATTCCGCCCACATAAATCACATTAAGAAACTTTCTTACTTTCACCTCCGTAACATATCACGTGTTCGCTCCTTCCTCTCCTTTTCAAATGCTGAGAAACTTGTCCCTGCTTTTATCACATCCTGCATCGATTATTGTAACTCGCTGCTGGCAGGTGTTCCTTCTAATCTTATATCACAGCTCCAGCTTATTCAAAACTCAGCTGTAAGAGTCCTGACTCAAACCAGCAGCAGCGAGCACATCACACCCATCCTGCTCCGTCTTCACTGGCTCCCTGTGTCTTACAGAATCGAATATAAAATTCGACTAATAACTTACAAAGCTTTAAACGACCTTGCGCCAAACTACATCAGTGACCTTCTCCATCACTATGTGCCTGTCTGCCCACTAAGGTCATCTCATTCTGTGCCCACACTAATCTACACTCCATGGAATGACCTAACAAAATGAATCGGGTCAGCTGACTCCATGAATTCTTTTAAAAAACAGCTCAAAACTCATCTGTTCAGGAAGGCTTTTAGCTCTACTTGACTTTATTACCCTTCTCTTAGTTTACCTCTATGTCAAGATGCTCAGGTAACCTGTATGTGTGTGTTAGACCATCAATTATGATGTCTGTTAGGCTTTTTCTCTAAGTTTACTGTCTTAATCTTCTTTATTAATTCATCTGGTTTAGTACAATGCTATATACTGTATACCCTACCATTCTTTCTTAAATTCTGTAAGTGCCTTGAGCATGGGAAAGGAGCTATATAAATAAAATGTATTATTATTATTATAATTATTATTATTATTAAAGTCACTGATGGTGAAAAGGCATCATGGGAAGATGCCAAACTATTTTGGCAAGCTTAAAACAATAAAATATCAAAAACTTAACATCAGGCCAAAACTGGTTAAAGAGAAATAATATTTCGAAACATAGTAACGCAAAACTGCATAACACATGGTCAACATACCCAACATGCATCCCTCTTTCAAAGTCACTGATGGCTCACCTTTTAACCAAGATATGCACAATTAAAAGTTTCGTTGTGCTGTGAACGTACTTGCGTGAACTCAGAAGCCGGGTCCTGTGTGGAGACACCTGCTTTCAATATGTGCAGTCGTCCTTGTTTACTCGATGGCTCCACGTCTTTGGCCAACACCTATAAGTCATGCAGTATATGACGTGTCGTACATAACGCGCAGGGTGGTTTGTCACAGAAAAGAAAATTTGTCAGATGTTGCCATATTGTCCATACAGTATGTCATTTAAAATAAAGCAAAGATTTAACATTTCCACAGGACGATCCCATTAGTTATTTATTTTCGGCTTACTTTGCTCTCAATAGGTTAATGTGCCCTAGTACAATTTTCAAAGAGAACATCCACACTGAACAATAAACAGTTATTTTGGTTTTACATCCACAATAAATCCTTCTGGAAAAAATAGGTCTAAACAGATGACTGGAACTATTATAAAAAAAAACCGCACACAATCAGAGTTAATGTGTTTGTATACTTTATGAGTAACTGTTTTGACAGAGGGATTAAAAACAGATGTATTGGCTTCAGTGCAAAAAATCAGTTTGACTCTTTAAGTAATAATTTCAGTTTTACTTATAAACTTATTATTATTATTATTATTATTGGCAAACATTTCAACAGAATTAGCAGCTTACCATAAGCAATTCCAAAGCCAATGTGCTCCAACATTACTTTCTTATTAAAACAATGGTAACCAAAAGTTAATTAAGTAATCTATCTCTCATTTATTATATGAATATACTTTTAAAATGGAACACTCATTAATTTTTCAAGTCACTGGCCGCCACATACCGTACTGCAGGACAAAAAGCAGGAGGCAAGGATCTCAATGTGCTTTTAGCAAATATAATTAGATCTTTCAAGGACATTCCAGGTAAAACCTGACTTAAATCCCCTTAAAGAAGTCCACCCGAACGCCTCACTTCAGTTAAGAACGTTAAGCATAAGCAGCGTGGTAAAATGAAAAGAATTCCATAGTAGGAAAAAGTCTAGTTGTCATAAAGTCGTGTGAATGGAGGTATACATTCTGAGGTTATTTTTAATTTTTTTTTATGTCTTTGGCCATGTTGTTCAGTTTCCACTGCTGCTTCCAACTTTCTTTCATTGAGTTTTGCAAAACTGGGAGAGAAAATGGCTTCTAAAATATCCTTAGAAAATCATGATTAAAATGTGATAAACACACCAACCTTCAGTTAACGGAGAATGTTTTTAAACTTCACTTTGGTGCTGATAGCTGAGGTTTATAATCAAGTCCCCATGTTGCAGGTGTCTTAAGCATTTGCTTCCACTTTTCCACTGAAAAGTCATGCAACCCCAATAAATCAGAAGCAGATGCAGAGTGCGTTGCTCATTGTTGTTTAGGATGTGCATGTTTTATAGCTCTTAAAGATGTTTCAGCAAGAACTGAAAGTTATGTTCATGTTGAGAAACGAGATGACATGACATTCTTGAACCCACTGAATCCAGTCCTGGGTCACACCAACACTGGGTGCAAGGAGGAATCAGCACCGGGCAGGGAGCTGTGTACAGGAAAATACGGAAGAGCTTTGTCAATTTTAAAGTTACAGAACTTAAAAAAAATATTCACCCCCTTGGAAGTTTTCAAATTTTATTTGTTATTGTAAAACTAGATGGACATTAGAACAGTTTTGATGAGAACAGGCCATTCAGCCCAACAAAGCTCGCCATTCCTATCCACTTAATTCTTCTAAAATAACATCAAGTCGAGTTTTGAAAGTCCCTAAAGTCCTACTGTCTAGCACACTATCTTGGTAGCTTATTTCAAGTGTCTATGGGTGTCTGTGTAAAGAAAACCTTTGTAATGTTTTTCTTTGTAATTTTGTAATGTAATTTACTCTTAACAAGTTTCTAACTGTGTCCCCGTGTTCTTGGTGAACTCATTTTAAAATACAAGTCTCGATCCACTGGACTAATTCCCTTCATAATTTTAAACACTTCACTCATGTCTCCTCTTAATCTTCTTTTCCTTAAACTGTAAAGGTTCAGCTCTTTTAATCTTTCCTCATAATTCATCCCCTGTAGCCCTGAATCAGCCCAGCCGCTCTTCTCTTCACTTCTCTTCTCTTCTCCAGAGTAGCACATAAGACATAGTTGCAAAGCATCCCACACCTACTCACGGTGAGGAGTAGGAGTTCAGATTTGAGAGTGAATGACATTACGATTTTATGGCACCCCAAGCCGCAAAGTGGTACTCATGAAGGCATTTAGAAGTTTTCTGATACTAATAATAATAAAAAATAGAATAATAGTAAAATTCAACCTAGTTGTAGGAGAAGAAGAAGAAGAAGGAAGATATAATAACGCAGGATATTGCACTAAGCTGTATGTTATGGCTGCCACTTCTCAACAACATCAATGTGTTGATACTGAGATATCACTTACCACCTTAAAACTCACACATGCATGTTCATCCACTTTTGAGGCAGTGATCCTTATTTTTATGCCGTCAAACACACCAGCAACTCCAGGGAAACCAGCGATTTGCATGAATGGAGCTCTTTTTCACATTTCCTCAAGTAAAGTGGTAGGGAAATGTATAATTCTGCATATTACCTCACACATTGTACTGTAGAATCATTGTCAAATGTCATAAATGGTTGGTTGTGACATACACATATAAAGCTGCATTGCTCAAAAAGTGCAACATTACCAACATTTTCATTCCGACTGACAGCGAGTGGCTTCTACCTGTAGATGGATTGATCACATTTGTTACAAATATTATTTTGTTTCTGTCAAATTGTTATCTTTTTACGACTTTATCGCTGTCGACCGTTTCCAAAACATCCAGTCTTTCCTGGAATGTGTGTGACAACCTCTGCCTGAACACCATCTTCTTGCAGCACCTAGTGAAGGGGTCCCCAACTCCGGTCCTGGAGGGCCCCAGTGGCTGCAGGTTTTCTTTCTCGCCCTTTTTTTTAAATTAGTGACCGTTTTTACGGCTAATTAACTTGCTTTGAATTAATTTTAATTGACATGTTTTTAAAGATTTGTTCCCCTGAATTTCTTCATCGTTCCTCTGCATTGCTTCATTTTTTTCCTTAAATGGCACCCAAACAGAAATAAAATGTGAAGTGAGTGAGCCAACAGAAGACCAGCTAAACCAGGCCTTCAAACTCCAACCAATTGCTAAATTAGGCTCTAATTCTTGTTGTTAATTAGATAGATAGATAGATAGATAGATAGATAGATAGATAGATAGATAGATAGATAGATAGATAGATAGATAGATACTTTATTAATCCCAAGGGGAAATTCACAAGAGAAGAATAGAGATAAAAAGGTAAAAAAATAAAGTCATATACGGAGCTGCTGGAAAGGCTGCCACTCAGATGCGGCGCCGGAAATGATAAGATAATTAAACCCCTTCTTTAACCAACCATGGCTTGTTGCTGCTCTTATTGTGCAATAGCAAACATTTCCAACATTGTTGATTTTCTCTTTTCTAAGAGCACTAGTGAAATGTTTTGGAGACCTGAGCAGTTCAACATTCCTGTGACCTTCATCTTTCTTTATTTTCAAATATCGTAAGGTCAACACAGTTTGCTGGTCACGTTTTGGTTGATTTTGTATCTCATTATTGTTTGGGTGGTAATTAAAGAAAAAGAAACAATTAAGGGGTCTGAGTCCTCGAGAGCAAGTCAATTAAAATTAATTCAAAATAAGTTAATTTGCAGCAAAAATAGGTCACTAATTAAGGAAAGGGTCAGAATGAAAACCGGCAGCCACTGGGGCCCTCCGGGATCGGAGTTGGGGACTCCTGACCTAGTGAGTTAAGACAGCTCGGGAGCGCTCTTAAATCCTGGTGGAGTTAGGAAGAGTTTCCTAAATTAGAAAATTGATAAAATGCTTTTCCTCTTACTTCTAAGAGAAGGACCAAATTTGTGCCACTTCTTCAGCCAGTTAGAACTGTTTACCTACTCTGAGACGCTTGATAAATATCGGCACTAATCTCAGCTCTATTAAAAATTTGTGGCTGGACATGGAAACGGCTATTCACTTGCGATCTCCGTGACACCTGACAGAGCTTGAGAAGCTTCAAAAAGTGTGGAGATGATAGATAGATAGATAGATAGATAGATAGATAGATAGATAGATAGATAGATAGATAGATAGATAGATAGATAGATAGATAGATAGATAGATACTTTATTAATCCCAAGGGGAAATTCACATAATCCAGCAGCAGTATACTGATACAAAGAAACAATATTAAATTAAATAGTAATAAAAATGAAAAAAATTAAAATAAAATTAATGTTAGCATTTACTCCCCCGGGTGGAATTGAAAAGTCGCATAGTGTGGGGGAGGAACGATCTCCTCAGTCTGTCAGTGGAGCAGGACGGTGACAGCAGTCTGTCGCTGAAGCTGCTCCTCTTCCTGGAGATGACATTGCTCAGTGGATGCAGTGGATTATTCATGATTGACAGGAGTTTGCTTAATGCTCGTCGCTCTGCCACAGATGTTAAACTGTCCAACTTTAATCCTACAATGGAGCCTGCCTTCTTAACAAGTTGGTCCAGGCGTGAGGCGTCTTTCATCTTTATGCTGCCACCCCAGCACACCACCGCGTAGAAGAGGGCACTCGCCACAACCATCTGGTAGAACATCTGCAGCATCTTACTGCAGATGTTGAAGGATGCCAACCTTCTCAGAAAGTATAGTCTGCTCTGACCTTTCTTACATAGAGCATCAGTATTGGCAGTCCAGTCCAATTTGTCATCCAGCTGCACTCCCAGATATTTAAAGGTCTGCACCCTCTGCACACAGTCACCTCTGATGATCACAGGGTCCATGAGGGGCCTAGGCCTCCTAAAATCCACCACCAGCTCCTTGGTCTTGCTGGTGTTAAGGTGTAAGTGGTTTGAGTCGCACCATTTAACAAAGTCTTTGATTAACTTTCTGTACTCCTCCTCCTGCCCACTCCTGATGCAGCCCACAATAGCAGTGTCATCAGCGAACTTTTGCACGTGGCAGGACTCTGAGTCATATTGGAAGTCTGATGTATATAGATTGAACAGGACCAGAGAAAGTACAGTCCCCTGCGGCGCCCCTGTATTGCTGCACACAATGTTAGACCTGCAGTTCCCAAGACGCACATATTGAGGTCTGTCTGTAAGATAGTTCAAAGCTGACAGAGAGAGAGATACCTGTGCACATAGACTCCAGGCTGTCATGGCTGCTAAATAGTGACTTGAAGAAGAGAATGTTAATGTGATCAATTAGTATTGTGTTTTATAATTGTAATTCATTTAGACCACCTAGCAGACATACTTTAAAAGTCTTTATCTGTTGATCGATGTCATAAAAGCCAAATTAAATCCACTCTGATTCCATGTTGAACTATAATAAAATGTGAAAACGCCCAAGAGGGTGAATGCTTGTTATGGACACTGTGTACACATCAGACACATACGACTTGAGGGTATTTTTAAGGCTCTCTGTTCGAGAAAGAGCACAGCTTCTTACTCATGACCTTTTCAGTCATAGATTTGACAAGGAGAACAGCCAGGCGAACAGTGACATCACTTCCTATGTGAAGTTGGAAGTCCCGCCACTAGTACTTTATAATAAAACTAGCAGAATACCCGCGCTTCGCAGCGGAGAAGTAGTGTTTTAAAGAAGGTACGAAAAAGAAAAGGAAACATTTTAAAAATAACGTAACATGATTGTTAATGTAATTGTTTTGTCATTGATATGAGTGTTGTTCTCATATCTATCTATCTATCTAGAGTTTCCAAGGTGTATAACAATGAAATGTAAAAATTCCCAAGGGGTGAATATGTCTTATAGGCACTTTAACTGTATGTGCCCTGTAATAGACTGGCACCCTTTCCAGGTCAGATTCCTATTTGTATTGAGTACTGCCAGGCGACACTTCATTTTTATATCACCCTAAAGTTGGACTTACCAAGTTTAGTAAATGGGTATACAAGGTGAAGTTTGATAGCGGTGGGAGCTCTCAGATTTTTTTTTAAGAAGGCTGTTTCTATACTCCTGTGGTATATCTCAGTGTACGAACAGCCATTGTCTGTCATCCTAAACTGTTAAAACCTTCCTCTCCCCACAGGTCTCAGTCCAACTGAGTTGCCCTTTGACTGCCTGGAAAAAACCAGCAGGATGCTGAGCTCAACGTACAACACAGAGAAAGCCATTGTGAAGACGTGGCGCCACCTAGCAGAGAGCTTTGGGTTGAAAAGGGATGAGATCGGCGGCATGTCAGATGGCATGCAACTGTTTGACCGCATCAGCACGGCTGGGTACAGCATCCCAGACCTGCTGACCAAACTGGTGCAAATTGAGCGGCTGGATGCGGTGGAGTCCCTGTGCACGGATATTCTGGAATGGGCAGAAATAACACCCGCCAACAGCCCTTCCATCTCGTCGCGCTGTGCCAGCGTGTGAGCACTTCCTCTGAACCTACCCATTATAAAATGAAGAATATTCTCCTTGGGACTTGGAAGTGGAAAGACAACCTGTGCTGTGAACTGGATTTTCTTTGAAGAAGACTCTTCCAGAGCACCGGTGTTCAAAATTATAAATCAATAGCTGAAGCAAATTTTTCACTTAACTTTTAAGAACCCTAATGAAGCAGGCTGCTGGACATTCTGCTAAGAATAACCTTGAGGTGTTTTCCATTAAGTAGGTCCTTTACAATGTTTTTGATTTTTTTTTTTTTTATGTATTGTTACGAGAGACGAGACACCCAGAGAATCACATAGAGAGGATTCTGACCTCTCCAAGATAATTTATTAAGGACATATTAAGAGTGAATGAGCACAGCGTATTTTTTGTTTTTGCCAGGGCTCCCTATCAGTCGTGCCTTACTTGACATTCTGGTGCAAATCATTTTTGAACCCTGGCATGGCTTTTCATGCTCAGTACATGCATAGTAAACTTAATGTGCACCCGTAGTCAGGAATGCGATTAAACCATTTGGAATAAAAACTTCCCAGGGTGCAGGAACAGAGCTTTAACTTGGTGCAGTGAGCGAGCTTTTTGTTGTAGTTTCTCCCATCATCTCCGACATATCAGATTTCGAGGATCATTATTGTCACATGTAAAGAGTGAAATTCTTACTAATCACCACTTGTGTCCTCCCACATCCCAGAGATGTTCATATTAGGTCAACATGACGAGAGTAAAGCCGGTGGCACATAACACAGCTTCTGGTCGGAGGCGATGTCAAACTTGACAACCGCAGTTGCTGATCTCGTCACCTGAGGATGTCAAGTTATCCATTTGGAATCAATCGTAGGGCATGACAAATTATGTGACTCTGTGATGACTTTCCGGGCCTGTTTCACATTTCCAAAGCGAACTCGCCCATAAAGTGCTGCCAGATGGTGCTGTAAGAGTGCTTTCCAGATATGATGGGTTCAGCCACAAAATCAGCCCCCTTTGTTTGTTTTTTTTTTTGTTTTGCTTTTCATTCTGTCATGGTACATAAAACACAAGACATCACACAGGCAGGCCTCTCCTGTTTTTGAACAGACCTTGGTTGTCAGCTCTTGCGTGTCCTATGGCACAAAAAGCGACGAGTTGCAAACTGAGCTGCTGGAGCTGTCAAACCGCACAACTGGTAATCACGAGAGCGTGCCGCCACTGCCTCCATCTCACTAAGAACAAAGTCTCTGACTGAAAAATCATGCGGTGTGACAGGGCTTTGGGTGACGGTGTGTATCTGAGTGGACTAACATACAGGGTTATGTACTGTCTGCTACCTGATACTGCCAAGGTATACTGCGTCAGCTTCACACAGTCCTGAAACAAATGAGTTTCAAACGGGAGGACTTGCTTAAGCTAAGAAGATGAGGAAAAGAAATGCTCTGCAAAGCTAATTGCCTGATCACTAAACTCTTAATGAGTGCTACTTGATTTGAAATTCCGTCAAAGAAGTAGATGACTGCATTCATTTCTGAGTCGAATGGATGTTTACAGTGGGACTAAAAATTTCTACCATTTCTAGTTCCTACTCAAAATTGAAAGGGCAATGTCGCGCACAGTGCAAGGCATTGGCATGTACAGTGGATTCAAATAATATATTCTGACTTTTTCACTTTCTGCACACTTTATTGCATTGTAGATTACATTTTTAATAGATGTATTTGCCATCTTTGCCTATTAATCTACATTCAAAAATCAATCATTTCAAAGTGAAAATGTGTTTTCAGAAAGGTTTGCAAAATTTATTAAAAATCAAAACCTGAAATCTCTCATCGGCATTCAGACCCATAATTCTTTGTCAGCGATTCCAGCTTTGAGTCTTATTGGTAAGTCTCTACACACTGTGTACTCCTGGATTTGGGCCATTGATCCCATTTGTCCTTTAGATTGGATAGGAAGTGTCTGTCAACTGCCGTCTTCAGCTCTCTCCGCTGATGTTCTATGGCAGCGTTTCTCAACCTTTATGAATTTGAGACCCGAGTTTTCATAACAGTTTTAATTGCGCCCCCCCCCAACGTTTTTTTGAAAGGAGCCCACTAACACCAATTTGTTCTTTTTAAATGAACAATATATCATAGATGCACATTTTATTATACCTACTTAACTTTTATCGACATTTATCTAACTACATATTTATTTTTCTAGTATCCGAATGTAGTTTAAGTTCATTTGTTTTGGTTTCAACAGATGTATTTTTCACATTTTCGATTCTTGTTTTATTTTTTTCACATCATTGCGCCCCCCCTAGCAGGGGCCCGCCCCACAGATTGAGAACCACTGTTCTATGGGGTTTAAGTCTGGGCTTTGGCTGGGCCACTCAAGGACAGTCAGACACTTGTCCTGAAGCCACACCAGCGTTGTTTTGGGTGTATGCTTAAGGTCGCTGTCGCGCTGAAATGTGAGCCATCCCTGCATGCACTCAGGAACAGGTTCTCTTCAGGACCTCAGTGTTTTTGGCTGCATTTGTCGTTACTTTAATTCTGATCAGTCTCTTTGTCCCTGCCAGTGAGAAGCACCTCCACATCATGAGCAGTGCCTGGTCTTCTCCGGACATCTGGAGACATAAGCACTATGTTCTGATACAGATCTAGTTTTGCCCGGAGAGCTCAATTTTTATCTCATCAAATCAGAACCCTTCAAATGATGTTTGGCAAACTCCAGACAGGACTTAATCATTCTACCATAAACGGCTGATTGATTGAGTGCTGCCGCAACACTGTTTGATCATGGAGGTCTACAGAGAGTTCCTTGAATTTCATTGCTCGTTCTTTGTCCTTAAATGCATTGTGAATTGTGGACCTTCTTTACACAGGCACACATTCTGAGCAATGACCAATCATCTCAGTTTGTCACAGGTGGACTCCAATCAGATTTTAGACACAGCTCAAGGAGAATTAACTCTTTCAGGGCTGATGTCGACTTCTGTCAAAAGGAGGAGTTGACAATGGTAATCAGCTGTAAACTATGACAAAACTAACCGTTATGTTTTGGTTGGACTCTCATTGCTAGCAGGAAAGTTAGATTCATTGGTTTGACCGAGATTTCCTGTGCTCATGTGGGTAGCAAGGTGCAAACAACAGCAAAAATGGCACTGACATCTGGAGAGAGATCAAAGTGAATGCGTAAAGCATTTTGTCTGTTATCTCTGAACTGGACTATGACTTGTTGGACTCAGATTTTAATACGAGTGATTGAAAATGAATTTGAGGTTCCAGCTTCAGCTGATTGGTCCCCAGCTAATCGTGATACTGACAATGTTCGCCAGGGAGGACTGCCACTTAACAATCATAAGAGGTACAAACCAGATTGCAATGCTCTGCTACAGGGTGGTCCAGATCTAATTCTGCAGATCCAGATCGTCTGGATGACTTTGATTTATGTGGGGACGATTCCAGTTCGCCGCAAAGACGATTCTTCATGTCGCACACTTCTCGATGGTCCGGGATTTTTCGAGTGATTTTCTATGTAACAAACTTAATAAGTTATAACGTAATTAAAATTGCATAATTAGATCTGGACCACCCTATACTTTGTCCCAACCATGCAAAATCAGCCTGGCAGCAAGCCTGCCGCATATTCTTGGCAAACTGGCAGCCACAGCATGCAGCAACAGACGTTTTACTGTATGCTGATTTCTGTGTGAAACCATTGCTTTTCAGAAACTATGTTTTTTGGGAAAAAATATTCAGCCCTCAAAGAGTTAAAGCAAACAGGATGGGCCTGAACACAATTTGGAGTCTCACAGCAAAGGGTTTGAATGCTTCCATGAATGAGGGATGATTCATTTGTAAACTTTTCTGAAAACATGTTTTCACTTTGTCATTATGGGTTATTGAGTGTTGATTTGGTGGGCAAAAATGGCAAATTTATCCATTTAAAGCAAAATCTACAACACAATAAAGTGTGCAGAAAGTAAAGAGGTCTGAATACATCCTGAGTCCCCTATAGCAGCTTGCAGGCCCCACATTTGACTTGCGGTGTGACTCTAAGCCGCCTCGGCAGCATTACTTCACTCTGCACTTGTAGATTTGTCAAGTATTGTGTTCTTAACCTCACTGACAAAAACAAAATGCTCATTTATCTGGCGTACTTTGTTGCATCTACAGATTTGCATACTTCTTCAAACTCAGAATCCTCTATAAAGTTTCTTTATGCTCTGTTGCTGCATGACAATGGACAAGTGCCCAAGAAAGGAATTACTTATCTTTGAATATGCGTCTATGAATGTTTATAGGATGTATTTAAAAATGTGTAAATTGTGAGCAGGGCATGGACAATAAGCCTCAATTTACCTGTTAGGCTTTTCAAAATGTGGCTTGTCCAGCAGGGAAGGTACTCTTCTTACCTTTCAGTTTTGGGGAGCAGGACTCCTGTGATGTTAATCAAGAATGTAAAGCAGCTACATGTGATGTTTACCGTCTCGTCCAGATGACCAACAGAACATCTCTGTTTTCATTTAACTTCAAAGAAATGAAAGTTAGGTAAGGTTAGCAGAAGCTTGCAAAACATCATACAGCAAACAGAAAAAGGAATTCAAGTTTTTTTCGCCATTTACCATACCTCATTTACAATGTATTTTATTTCTGCAAATTGGAACACTATTTTGTTTCCATCTGTATATATAAGTTATTATTGTACATATTCATTTATAAAGAATTGTATCATTAAAATATGATTTGTAAAATACATGTTTGAAAATATGTTGTTTTTTCCTTCTGAATATAATTTTAAAAGAATTATCTTTGGCTCACTGTGCTTTACTTGTCTCTCCGCATTTCCTTTCAAGTTCGGCATCTGCAAATCTGTAATGTTGCTGGCTTCTTCCAGGATCCAAACAGAAGATGGAAAATTGAAAAATTCTTGGGTTGTGACCAGTCAGCATCTGCTTTACAATAGTTGCTTATAAAGAAGATCTGTGACCATGACCATTAAGAAATGGATCCTACAGAAGAGACGTAGAAACTCCAGCTGCCTTCCCTGTGAAGAGCAGTGTTCTGTTTCTAAAAAAAACAAAAAAAAAACATTTTACTTATCCAAATCACTTATAGCAATCTGATTCCAAAGTCGAGAAATGCCAAAAACAGTCAAGAGAGCTGCAAGTTGTTTCTCAGTTGAGGTCATTTCATCAGCATGGTATGACAGCAGACCCCCATAATCCTGTTCAAGACTGAGCAGGTTACAAAAAGACTGGCTGAGTGACTTGACTGTGTGACAGATAGTGTACCCCCTAGTGGCCTAATCATTAGGCTAAGGATCTGCACTGGTATCCAGAAGGTTGCTGGTTCGACTCCCCATCACTGCCAAAAGACATCCTCCTCTGCTGGGCCCTTGAGCAAGGCCCTTAACCTACATTTGCTCCAGGGGTGCAGTACAATGGCTGACCTTGCGCTCTGACCCCAAGGGGTATGTGAAAACTAACAAATTCCTAATGCAATAAATTGTATAAGGTGAAAAAGAGAACAAAAAAAAATTTGAAAAATATGAAGGAAGAGGGAGAATGTAAATGGATTGAATATAAAAAAAAAATGAAAATAGTGATAATAAAGTCCAAAGAAAGTATATCTTTCATCTTATGATGCCTAGGCTTTGCCGATTGTTTCTAAGCCTGTTCTCTTTTCATTTTGGGAGCTCTGTCTTCTTTTGAGGACCAGTGAATGTTGGCTTCCAGCACTGTTACACTTTAAATGGGTCCCGGGATAGAAGCAGAGGGACCTCCAGACGAAAACCAGAGTGATGTCAATGCTTATTGCGGTCCGTATATAAAAATGTAGAAGGTATTAGCGGTCGTGTGTCCTCAAGTGCTTGTGATGGAGGTGTTACCTTACCCAAGCCCCTTAGATGCTGTCTATGTGCATGTGTGCAACACAATAAATTAACTTAATAAAGCGTCTTGTGATAATTTGCCCATGAATGGTGGTACATAAAATAATTCCACATTACACACTTTGTTAAAGACTAGAAGAAGACAACATATTATATACCTGTATGTCCTGACCACCTGAAACCAGATCCTAGGTGCATTTAGAATTTGAAAAACTTATCAGTTAGACCTCTTTATAGCTCAAGCACGTTAAAAAATATTATTTGAAATGAGAATTTGAATCACTTGTACCTTACCATTCTAAAGACCACTTAATTAAATTTCTGTTTGGCTGCCACTTAATGAAGCAACAAATCAATTGAGAGGACTGAATCCTTAAAAACAGGGCTATTCAAATGAAGGGAAAAGGAGTTCATTAGTTGTGAAAACTAATCACTGACTAGGGAAAGGGTTAGAATGAAAACCTGCAGCCACTTGGGCCCACCGGGACCAGAGTTGGACACCCCTGCCATAGAACATCTGTGGAGACACCTGAAGATGGCAGTTCACAATCGCTTCACACCCAATCTAACAGAGCTTGAGAGGATTTGCTGGGAAGAATGGAATAAACTGAAGACTTAAATAAGAACAGTCAAAGCTGGAATTGCTGCCAAAGAGACGTCTGCGAAGTAGTGAATAAAAGATCGGAATGCTTACATAAATGACTTCAGTTTTGGATTTTTGACCAATTTGCAAACCTTTCTGAAAACTTGTTTTCACTTTGCCATGAAGGTCAAAAATGTTAGATATATCCGTTTAAAATTAAATCTACAACATAGTGAAATGTGCAGAAACTGAAAGGGTCCGAAGACTTTCTGTATCCACTGTACATACAAAGTTTAACACATTGGTGGAGTTAACACAACTGTAACACTGTCCACTAAGGGCTCCCATTTTTAGCTGAACTTGGTGCCGAGTGAAGAGAGGGCACATTAAACTCACAAGTAATGCAAATAGATGTAGGGCAAAGGTCAACAAAAGAAGGCATAAAACAATACAGAATAAATCACTTAAAGTAATGTCATCATGTGTTAAATTGAATAACACATGATAACTAAAAGAGGGGCTATGGGTGACTTTTTTATTGAGACAGAATCTTGTTACACATGCAGATGGGGAGAACTTGGGATCTGAGTGCCGCATTTGATACCATTGATCACAATATTCTTAAAAATCACCTTAGTCAATGGGTGGGCCTCTCTGGCGGTGTCTTAAATTGGTTTGAATCCTACCTGGCAGGGAGAAAATTCTTTGTTAGTTGTGGGAATTATACTTCAAAGACACATGATATCCGATATGGTGTTCCACAAGGCTCTATCCTGGGTCCGCTGCTCTTTTCGATCTACATGCTTCCATTAGGTCAGATTATCGCGGGGCATAACATGAGCTACCACAGCTATGCTGATGACACGTAAATGTATTTATCAATAGCACCTGATGACCACGACTCTGTTGATTCACTAACATAATGTCTTACATGTGTTTCAGAGTGGATGAGTAATAATTTTCTCAAGCTAAATAAAGCAAAAACTGAAATTTTATTGATTGGCAATAATGGATATAATGAGGATATTAGAAATAAACGTGATGCATTAGGATTAAAAGTCAAGACAAAGGTAAAGAACTTAGTGGTAACTATTGACTCTGACCTGAATTTTAAATCGTATATTAATCAGATCACTAGGACAGAATTTTTTCACTTAAGAAATATAGCAAAAGTTAGACTTCTTATAACATTAAAAGATGCTGAGAAATTAGTTCACGCGTTTGTTTTCAGTCGACTAGATTACTGTAACGCACTCCTCTCAGGACTACCCAAAAAAGACATCAATCGACTGCAACGAGTGCAGAATGCAGCTGTTAGAATCCTAACTAGGAAAAGAAAATCCAAACACATTTCTCCAGTTTTGATGTCACTACACTGGTTACCTGTGTCATTCAGAATTGACTTTAAAATTCTGCTTATGGTTTATAAAGCCTTAAATAATCTCGCTCCATCTTATATATCGGAATGCCCGACACCTTATATTCCAAATCATAACCTCAGATCTTCAAATGAGTGTCTCCTTAGAATTCCAAGAACAAAACTTAAAAGAAGTGGTGAGGCGGCCTTCTGCTGCTATGCACCTAAAATCTGGAATAGCCTGCCAATAGGAATTCGCCAGGCTGATACAGTGGAGCACTTTAAAAAACTGCTGAAAACACATTACTTTAACATGGCCTTCTCATAGCTTCATTTTAATTTAATCCTGATGCTCTGCATATTCAATTAATTATCAACATCATTCTTGGTGGCTCCATAATCCCTACTAACCCCTACTCTCTCTTCTGCTCTTTTTCCGGTTTTCTGTGGCACCACCACATAGTCAAAGCACCATGATGTCCATACATTAATGGATTAAAGGCCAGAAGTCCACATGACCATCATCATCAAGTCCTTCCATGAGAACCCTGAATACAATGAGAACTGATTGAGGTCATTTATGTTAGGTAGAATGCCTATAAGGGGATGGGTGGTCTCATGACCTCAGAACCCTTGCAGATTTTATTTTTTCTCCAGCCTTCTGGGTGTTTTTGTGTTTGTTTTTTCTGTCCTCCTTGGCCATCGGACCTTACTTTTATTTTATGTTAATTAGTGTTGACTGATTTTAATTCTTACTTTGTCTTTTTTCTCTTTCTTCATCATGTAAAGCACTTTGAGCTACATTATTTGTATGAAAATGTGCTATAGAAATAAATGTTGTTGTTGTTGATTTGATTTCCAGCACACAGTGAGGTGGCACCAGCACTAAGCCATGCGGAGGGCACAGTCGCGCACACACAGCCACGCCACTCCACTTTAAAGATGAAAAAAGCAACGAAAGCTCAAAAGTGTTTGGGATGTCATGTGTGCCCGAGGACAATGTGCTGGGAATCAAAGTCGGGTTAATGAAAAGGTGAGCCCTCAGCGTCAAGTTCAACAGAGGGCACTGACTCACGTCTTCTCACAGAGCTCCCCTTTAATATTGCCATTGGACTGACAGGAGCACATTAACACAACGCTGTGGTCTTCTTTCTGTAAACTGCCCGAAGAATGACGATGACATTTGGAATCCTGTGTGCTAGTAAAGGCAGATGCCTTTCACGCCCAATAAACCTGTCAATGGTGTTGATGTCTCCAGATATGAGAGTGCACTCAGGAATGTTATTGCACTCGTGGAGGGATTTTCAGCTGCTATCTTCACTTTGCCCTCTGCGGCAGGGTACGAGGAACGAGCGTGACATTCATTGAACAATGAATTGATCTTTGACAAGGGGAAAAAAAATGACACAAGTTGGATTTATGTTAGCATTGTAAGCACAAGTTACTTGCAAATATCCAATAAAAAAATCAATTTCAGGTGACTTGGGGACTGATGCTGATGATGCATATGTGCTGTGTCTGTTTCTTGTATCTTAGGCATGTCTTGATTAGACACTGTGGAGCGGACCCGGACACAGACAGGCACACATGTTGTTAATCACCACCACACGTATTTATTTACAATATTTACAATAATATGGTCACTCAGACCCAGTTCAATTAGTGCACAAACCCCAACACACAGTCCTGGCCACAAAATGCCTCTCTTCGGGCCACCTCCGCTCTCTCTTCTGCCTCGTCCTGCTTCCACCCGAATCCAGCCCTGAATGAAGGGAGACGGCCCCTTTTATACACTCCCGGATGAGCTCCAGGTGTTTCCGACACTCCCCCGTTGGCCACGCCCTAGCGTGGCGGAAGTGCCGGCTGCTCCCGGCAGCTCACCGGGTGTCCTCCTTAATCTTCCCCCCAGCACTTCCTGGTGTGGCGGCAGTGCTGAGGTAACAGGTCCCCAAGGCATTGGGGCGCCTCCTGGCAGTGACCACGGGCCCCTACAGGGTGGGGCTTCCATGCCCTCAACCCATGGTCCCCAAAGCAACCTGGATGGTGGCCCCCACGTGATCCAGGGTGGGCGCAGACCCACATCCGGTCCTTCACGGCATCCCGGTCGGGTGACAACACATAATACAATAGTGATAAAAGCATGTACAAGAAAAACACATGATGGGTTAAGCATACGTTGTCTAGCAATTACTCCATTATAAGATTTGCTGAGTTGCTTGGCTCATCACAAGACAGGCTAGAACTGGCAAGAAAGGGGATTAGAGGTCAGCATGGGTCGAAGGGGGTAAAAGAATGTGAAAGTTATCATAGAAAAAAACATTGACTAACAGAAGAATTGAGAAGAAAGATAGAACCTGGACATGACTGGTCAACAGGCCAGAGGACACCATGGGAAGGGCTTCAGACCATACACTTGAACACCCCTTTGGCCCAAAAATGGCACAGGAAAGCTTGAAAATGGCATAAATCCCAAAACCATCTAGTGGTCCAAGCTCCACCCCAGCCATTGAAGCCCGAGGCTTTGCCAGAAAATCTGACCAGCAGTCTGTGTAACACAAGAACACCAGTAGTCACATTGGGTGTGCAGTCTTCATTGAGAAATGCTGCTGTCCATCCATTTGGCATTTGGGGTAAATGTCACAACATCGCTTTGCTTCAGCTTTTGCGAAGTTAAGGATATGTATGATTAAGATTTAAAATAAGTGAACAAAGAGTTCTACCCACTCTGCTGCTTGATTGGCGTACCCTCAGTTTACTGTGTCTGAGTAGCTTAATGATAAATAATGTCTGCCATCAATCTGGTTTGCTTTGTCTGTGATCGGCTTCAGTGAAATCACAGCCTGACCCCTGACTTATACATAAACGGGTGGAGGTTCATTTGGGGGTGCTACTCGGGGAGAGTGGTGTGGAAGAATATTATTAGGGTACCATATCATTCTTCTTAAAGAAATAGCATCCATCCATCCATCCATTTTCTAACCCGCTGAATCCGAATACAGGGTAAAGGCTTAATAAATGTCAGAAACCTGTTCAGGCACACTAGGAAACAAGATAAAGGTAGCGTGAACAACAAAATGTACACTGAAATATAAGAATTGGTTTAGGAAAAAATACTGAGATGGTGAAGTAAATAAAGAAAGTAGCAGAAGAAAGGATGATGTAATATACAAAATGAACTGAAGGATGACTAAGAGATGACTAAGCAGATGTCCTATAAGCAATGAGAATGGACAATCGTTATATGCACAGAAATTTGAAAGGTGGCGTCTCATCTCGAAAGGTATAAGAAGAACCAGGATATAATATAATAGACTTTTATTTTATATAAATCATTTGGGTGTAAACCAATGAATCAACCAGAGTAAAATGTATGCATGATTGAGACTGTATGTAAATTCAACAGTTTATAAAATGAACTTCTCTTCTTTGTTTCTCTGACCATCCATTCTGATCATTCTGCCCAGGCTGTAATGGACTGCTTTTGATGAATGCTCCCTCCAATGCATTTTGCCGAGGAGTCATTAAATGATACAATTAACAGCTTTTCTCCTGCCTGATTACTGAATTGTCCTGTTAGAGGACATTTCTTTCTTTAATAAGATGTTAAATTTTGACCACAGTGGGGTCCCTCTGTGATAACCCCATGACAAAACACCAGGCTTCCGAAACTGACGAAAGTGCTCCTTGAAAATACCATCCATCCATCCATCCATCCATCCATCCATCCATTCATCATCCAACCCGCCATATCCTAACTACAGGGTTACGGGGGTCTGCTGGAGCCAATCCCAGCCAACACCGGGCACAAGGCAGGAAGCAAACAGGGTGCCAGCCCAGCGCAGCCTTGAAAATACCATTACTAGTTTATCGAATAGCCTTAAGCCAGAATTTACTTCAAAACAAAACAGATAAAGCATGTTTTTAAGAAGGCATTCTGGTTTTCCTTTCACATTCTGAAGTTCTGCATGTCAGGTGTGGAAGTATAGAAGAGTGGGTCCTGAAAATGGGAAGGCGGCCATGGCTCTGAATTGGATTTAGCTGATTAGATGTATGGATGTTTGTTAGAAGACACTGCGCTACAGGACTGTTTGTTTTGTTGTGAATAACAATAATAAAAATTGTTAACCGTACCAAGTTAGATTGTCAGTCGAGCCAACAGCAACCAAGTTAAGATCCAAGGTAACAGAGAGAGAGGACCGTAAATATAACAATTGTATCCATCCACCCATTATTGACCCTGTGGGTCATGGGGTATCAGAGCCAACACCGGGTGCAAGCAGTGCCCTTACGTCAACTTTAACATCAACTGTCCCATACGTGCTTCTTCTTCTCCTTTTCTGATGCTGAGTACTTTGTTCCCATTTTGACCACACTGCACAGTGACTTCTGCACCCCTTCAATCACATCTCAATCGAGTTTCCATCTGATGACGAGTTCAGGGGTCTGCCAGAACACCATTTCCTTGAAGGACTCAAAAGCTTAGGTTGCCAGCGTAAGTGTCCCTGGGTCTTCATCTGAGGAGTTTTTCTTGTCCTGAAACTGCTTTTTTCAATACAAGGCCCTGAAGAGCTGCAACATACCCTTAGAGTAATGGGGTCTTGGTGGGAATTCAAAAGTAACAGAAAGACAGGACAGCCATTTTAGCAAAGGTAATATAGCAAGGGCATGCAGCTTTAGAACAAAAGCATATTATATTTAATAAATCATGAAATTTTATCTGTTATGCAGAAAATATTTATTTTATGAACAGTCTTAAACTATTAAAACAAAGAATTAATAAATTAAGGAAAAATAACAAATCAAAGAAAAATAAAAATATTAAACAAACACAATTGACAACTCAGTTCATACTATTTGTAATTTTCTAAATAGGACCATCAGAGAAACAACTGAAATTAAAGTCGTCAGATAAATATATATTAGACATGAGAGTCATAATGCATGCACATACAGTTAGGTCCATAAATATTTGGACAGAGACAACTTTTTTTCTAATTTTGGTTCTGTACATTACCACAATGAATTTTAAATGAAACAACTCAGATGCAGTTGAAGTGCAGACTTTCAGCTTCAATTTAGTGGGTTGAACAAAAAGATTACATAAAAATGTGAGGCAACTAAAGTATTTTTTTAACACAATCCCTTCATTTCAGGGGCTCAAAAGTAATTGGACAAATTAAATAACTGGAAATAAAATGTTCATTTCTAATATTTGGTTGAAAACCCTTTGCTGGCAATGACAGCCTGAAGTCTTGGACTCATGGACATCACCAGATACTGGGTTTCAGTTGCTGTTTGTTTGTGGGCCTTTCTGTCCGAAGTTTAGTCTTCAACAAGTGAAATGCCTGCTCAATTGGGTCAA
Organism: Polypterus senegalus; assembly: GCF_016835505.1. Taxonomy (NCBI): domain Eukaryota; kingdom Metazoa; phylum Chordata; class Cladistia; order Polypteriformes; family Polypteridae; genus Polypterus; species Polypterus senegalus. The sequence continues at coordinate 31,479,837 of NC_053155.1, read as the reverse complement.
GATCAGGTGACTGACTTGGCCATTCAAGAATTTTCCACTTCTTTGCTTTAATAAACTCCTGGGTTGCTTTGGCTGTATGTTTTGGGTCATTGTCCATCTGTATCATGAAACACCGCCCAATCAATTTGATGTCATTTAGCTGGATTTGAGCAGACAGTATGTCTCTGAACACCTCAGAATTCATTCGGCTGCTTCTGTCCTGCGTCACATCATCAATACACACTAGTGTCCCAGTGCCACTGGCAGCCATGCACACTGCCTCCCTCCACCGTGATTTACAAGTGATGTGGTATGCTTTGGATATTGAGCTGTTCCACGCCTTCTCCATACTTTTTTCTTGCCATCATTCTGGTAGAGGTTGATCTTGGTTTCATCTGTCCAAAGAATGTTTTTCCAGACCTGTGATCGCTAAGTTTTATGTCTCTTGTTTCATCCACAACTCCAAGATGCCAATTGAGTGCAACTGAATCAGCCCCTTCCTGTCCACAAGCTATTAAATTACAGAAGGAGGCATCTTATTTGGGTGAAGAGCCACTTGCCTGACAGACCATTATTGTGCCAGAAAAGCGCTATATAAATACAAAGAATTATTATTATTATTATTGTGTGCCTGTTATTTCTGACATGCCTTATTATTTTGAGTAAACATGGTGGCCCAGTAGGCACCCTAACATTTTATCTGGATTCTTGTATTATTCATGGATGTTGACTATCTTATATATAAATGTCTACACGTGGAAGTGTGTGTCATTTTCTTTACTGCATTAATTACAAAATGTATTCTAATAGATGGTACTTTACAAATGTTAATGCTGAATATGTGGAAGTCCATGTTGATTAATTAGATTTCAGACCCTCTGGGTAGTACAGCTAGTGTGTATATATATATATATATATATTGTGGCATGCGGCTGGGGGTGGTACCCAGCCGGAAAGCCTCAGAGGACCAGAGGAGGGCTTGTGCCTCCTCCAGACCACAAGGGGGCGACCTCCCTGGTTGTGTTGGGGACCATGGGTGCAGGGCTTGGAAGCTCAACCCTGTAGGGGCCCGTGGTCACCGCCAGGGGATGCCCTGGTGCCTAGAGAGCCCTGGACCTCAGCACATGGCAGAAGTGCTGGGGGGAAGAGGACTGGGGACACCCGGAGTGCTTCCGGGTACACAGCCGGCACTTCCGCCACACTGGGGAATAGATATATATATATATATATATATATATATATATATATATATATATATATACTGTATATATATATATACATATATATATATATATATATATAGTAATAAAAGACACAAGACTGTTCAAGGTTTGGGGTTTTCAGCCCCGTATACTGCAACAAAAATGGTCAATCATTTTTTACAAAAACTCAAAAGACATTGAAGGGAGGGAAGACGGACATTTTATGGAGGCAGACCGGATATTGATGTGAGGAATGCTGAGATAGATGTGGTGGATTCTGGGAGCATGACGTCATCACGGGTCAGCAGAGGGAGTAAATAGACCCAGAACTGTGCGCTTCCTATAGCCGTCCGGGCGGTCTTTACGGCTGTGGCGTCTCGGTCTTTCTAAGGAAGGAAAGAGAGACAGGTTAGTACACTGCCGTCGTCCCCATAGGACGTTTTCCAAAGCAAACCGGGTCGATCAGCTGTTCCCCAAGCGCTCGTGCGTGACAATATATATATACAGAAAGCACAAAAACTCTCAGCCATTCTCAGCAGCCTCTCTCATTTATAATCTCAGCAACTCTCGACAGCCTCTCTTGTTTGCAAAGATATAAAAGGAATCTCCAGAAAGAAAGCAGATGTAAGAACACAAAGATTCCCACTTTAACAATCGATGCAAAGCACCCAAAGAGCAGAGGTACTGTTTGATTGAAATTACAAGGATGAAATTTCATAAAGTGATCTGCACTAGTAGAATCAGTCATTTGAGTGGAACTGAACACAGTATGGTGTTTCACAACCAGTGAAATTCACATCATTAATGCAGAAGTAAAAGTGTTTAGTTAATGACTGGAAGTGCTAATTTCACCTGCATTGGCCTGTCACTTAGTATTTAAATAAAGTTCTCTAGTAAAAAGTAATGAAGCGTGTGCTATTGTTATTCTTATGATATGATGCCGGCTTCGCCAATCTTGGCAATCATAATCATAGAGATGCATAGGAGACTGAAGCAATACTTGGCAATTTCATCCATTGCACTTTCAATCGGCCTCATCTGCAGGGATCAAGAAACAGGAAAGAGTGGTCACTCGGCAACAGACTGGCTAGAGACAAACATCCCATGAGGCCCATTTTTGTGTGGAAAATATGCAGCCCGTCATAGTTATAATACAACAACAACAACATTTATTTATATAGCACATTTTCATACAAAAAGTAGCTCAAAGTGCTTTACATAATGAAGAAAATAAAATAAAAGGCAAAATAAGAAATTAAAATAAGACACCATTAGTTAACACAGAAAAGGAGTAAGGTCCGATGGCCAGGGTGGACAGAAAAAACAGAAAAAAACTCCAGACGGCTGGAGAAAAAAATAAAATCTGCAGGGATTCCAGGCCACGAGACCACCCAGTCCCCTCTGGGCATTCTACCTAACATAAATGAAACAGTCCTCTTTGTAGTTAGGGTTCTCACAGAGTCACTTGATGTTGATGGTCATACAGACTTCTGGCTTTTAATCTGTCCATCATTGTTGGAACATCACGGTGCTTTGAAAAGATGGTGGTGGCTTGCAGACACCGGAAAAGGAAACAGAGGAGAGAGTAGGGGTTAGTACAGATTTTAGAGCCACCACGAATAGTTATTATAATGAGTTGGATATACAGAGTATCAGGATTTTAATTACAGTGAAGTTATAAAAAGGCCATGTTAAAGTAATGTGTTTTCAGCAGTGTTTTAAAGTGCTCTACTGTATCAGCCTGGCGAATTCCTATTGGCAGGCTATTCCAGATTTTAGGTGCATAACAGCAGAAGGCCGCCTCACCACTTCTTTTAAGTTTTGTTCTTGGAATTCTAAGGAGACACTCATTTGATGATCTGAGGTTACGATTTGGAATATAAGATGTCAGACATTCCGATATATAAGATGGGGCGAGATTATTTAAGGCTTTGTAAACCATAAGCAGTATTTTAAAGTCAATCCTGAATGACACAGGCAACCAGTGTAGTGACATTAAAACTGGAGAAATGTGCTCGGATTTTCTTTTCCTAGTTAGGATTCTAGCAGCTGCATTCTGCACTCGTTGCAGTCGATTTATGTCTTTTTTGGGTAGTCCAGAGAGGAGTGCGTTACAGTAATCTAGTTGACTGAAAACAAACGCGTGAACTAATTTCTCAGCATCTTTCAGTGATATAAGAGGTCTAACTTTACTTATGTTTCTTAAGTGAAAAAATGCTGTCCTAGTGATCTGATTAATATGCGATTTAAAATTTAGATTACAGTCAACAATCACCCCTAAGCTTTTTACCTCCATCTTGACTTTTAATCCTAATGTATCCAGTTTATTTCTAATAGCTTCATTGTATCCATTATTGCCAATAATAAATGTACAGTGCTCCTCCGTGCTGATGTGAATGAGGGCCATAGGATATACAGTAAGTGATGTTATTGCTGTACTGTGCCCTTGTTATGTATCACCATAAACAAATAGTGTGAAGTGTGAACAAGGACTTAGAGAGCAATATTCACTTTTGAATATGTCACTGAGTTATTTCATTTACTTGGCTTGCCTGTCAGGGTAGGATGTCCTCTGGTTCTCTGGTGTGTGCTTGTTTGTTCTTCTCCTGCTGCAGCTCCCTCACGTTATACGTGCCATGATGACATTCTTACAAGCTACTCCTAATTCAGCTGTGCTCCAGTGCTACAGATTTTCAGCATACCATTCCTTGATTTATATTCTGTGCTTGTCACAGTATAGCCTAACATTGTTTAAGATTTTTAATAGCTTCTCTGCATTGCCTGAAGGAGTAGAACATTAAATCCACATAAATCCCTAAAAATCTTTTCGCAATGACTTTTTTTTTGTATCTCATTTGTTTCCGTTTATACTAAATGGAGGTTGTAAGGCATGCCAGGGCAGTTGGTAGCCGACAGCACACAGTCAGTTCTGTCCTGGGATGTTCTCTTCATGGAGTCTCCATGCTTCCTTGTGTCCTCCTGGGTGCTCCTGAGGGGAGGGGACTGGGCAGTCTCATGGTCTGGAATCCCTGCAGATTTTGTTTTTTTTTGTTTTTTCTGTCCCCCCTGGCCATTGACCTTACTCTTATTCTATGTTAATTAATGTTGACTTATTTTGTTTTCTTATTATGTCCTTTATTTTTCTATTCTTCATTATGTAAAGCACTTTGAGCTACTGTTTGTATGAAAAGGTGCTATATAAATAAATGTTGTTGTTGTTGTTCCTCATATAATCATAATAATAATAATAATAATAATAATAATAATAATAATAATAATAATAATACATTTTATTTATTTGTAGGCGCCTTTCTAGTCCAAGTTCATTTTGTACGGTGAATTCAGAAAGTAGTCAGACCCTTTCTTTTTCTCCACACTTTATTGTATTATAGATTTAATTTTAAATTCATACATTTGACACTTTTGCCCATCAATCTACACTTAATAACCCCTAATGACAAAGGAAAACTTGTTTTCATAATGGTATGCAAATTTATTAAAAATCAAATATTGAGACCCTTTGTTCCAGCACTCCAGATGATGGTCAGATGCATCCTGTCTGCTTAAATTCACCTTGAGATGTGTTGAGAAATTGATCGCCGTCCTCCTGTGGACATCATTTAGAAAGACACACAACTGTGTGTTGAAGGTCCACAATTCACGTTGCATGTCAGGACAAAATCCAAGCAATGAAGATTAAGAAATTCTAACATCCATAAGCAAATTGTGGTGAGGCACAGATCAAGGCAAGGGGATAAAACCATGAAGCTTTGAGTGTGCCCAAGAGCACAGTGGCTTCAAGAACTGGGAAATGGAAGAAGTCTGGAACTACCAGGACTCTTCCTAGAGATGACCGTTAAACAGGTGGAGGCCACTGACATTTTTCCCTCCTCATCTTTTCTGACTGTTTTCTCACTAGTTTTGCATTTGGCTACGGTCAGTGTCACTATTGGTAGCATGAGGCGATAACTGGATTCTACAGAGGTTGCACAGGTAGTCCAACTTCTCCAGGATGGCATGTCACAATATGCCATTGCCTGAAGGTTTGCTGTGTCTCCCAGCACAGTCTCAAGGGCATGGAGGAGATTTCAGGAGACAGGCAGTTACTCTAGGAGAGTTGGACAGGGCCGTAGCAGGTCCTTAACCCATCAGCAGGACCGCTATCTGCTCCTTTGAGTAAGGAGGAACAGGATGAGCACTGCCAGAGCTCTTCAAAATGACCACCAGCAGGCATGCCACTGGTGTGAATGTCTCTGACCAAACAGTCAGAAATAGACTTCATGAGGGTGGCCTGAGGGCCTGATGTCCTCTAATGAGTCATGTGCTTACTGCCTGGCACTGTGGAGCTTGATTGGCATTTGCCATAGAATACCAAAATTGGCAGGTCCACCACTGGCACCCTGTACTTTTCACAGATGAGAGCAGGTTCACCCTGAGCACATGTGACAGACGTGAAAGGGGTCTGGAGAAGCCGTGGAGAACGTTATGCTGCCTGTAACATCGTTCAGCATGACCGTTTTGGTGGTGGGTCAGTGATGGTCTGGGGGGGCATATCCATGGAGGGATGCACAGGTCTCTAAAGGCTAGACAACGGCGTACCCCAGGACACCATCCGTCATCTCATTAGGAGCATGCCCACCATGACATTGTACAATTTGAAGCAGTAAAATGGACTAGCCAGCCTGCCACAACATTTTTTCCCCTTGATTTTCAGGGTGTCTTTGAATTCAGCCCTCTGTAGGTTGATGATTTTCATTTCCATCAAACGATGTGGCATCCTTTCATTCCTAACACATTACCATATCAGTCCATATCATTAGAGATATCCAACAGGATTTTTTTTTCCATTCAGATCTGATGTGTTTTCAAAGTGTTCCTTTAATTTTTTTGAGCACTTTATTAACTTAATTAATGACAAAGAGCAAAACTGAGGCATACAATGTACTTACAAAAATAAAGTAAAATAAAAATGTAGCTGGTTCAAAGTAGATAGAGTGAGTGACCAACATGATAACTTTGCAGGGCAGGGGTCAACTATCAAGGAGTGACCTCATGGGGTTAAACTAAATGGGGTCCTTTTTTTTTTTTTGTAAATTCAACAAAAATGTAATAAAGGTGGTGTGGATATTTGTAATTACCCCTCATTGTTTTAGGTGTTATGGATCAAACTAGCAGCAACATACGACCGAGACAAATTGTGTGACATGGCAGAGGTAGCTAAATGTGCATTGCTGACATCGTAAAAGGATCTTTAAAGTAAGGATTAAATTATTATAACAGTAAAAGGGAAGTCAGAATTCTTACAGTCATTTTCCATTTGTATCACTAAGAAGGTCTTAGCATAAAACAATAGCCAAGGATCTTAGGTTTAGGAGTCAATCAAGACAGGATCAGATGCAGAGCGATACTTTTAGGGTACCGCAGAAGTGTTTAAAAATCTGCTCTGAGTACACCTGGGGGCTTAAAAAAAAACAGTGGGTTAGAAAATATCCGTCTCAAGCTATGTCATGACAGGGTCTCACTGTAAATTTGACAAATTAACATAACAAGCTCACCATTTAAAATTACAAAAAGGCTGATTGTGGAAGTGATGTGCACAAACAGATCTGGAAAACGGTGCCGAATTGTATGGCGCGGCTGGAGGAAATCATTGTGAGCTTAAAAGTAACAACCGTTGTTTTACAATTGAATGCTTTTGCCTTTGAATAACACCTTTTTTAGATAAATTTGAGTTATAGTCAAATAGCTGACATTTGGATTGTGGAAGAGAGATAAAAAGAGGGTACAGGCAGGGTGGAATGGGTGGAGAAGAGTGTCAGGAGTGATTTGTAACAGACGGGTATCAGCAAAAGTGAAAGGGAAGGTCTACAGGACGGTTGAGAGACCATCTATGTTATATGGGTTGGAGATGGTGGCACTGACCAGAAAGTAGGAGACAGAGCTGGAGGTGGCAGAGTTAAAGATGCTAAGATTTAAATCTAATTCAATTTCTGGATACATTACAGATACCACAAATAGACACTTTTAGAGCGGAGAAACTTGATAAACCTCTGGTGCTATCAGAATTACTAGATGCTATAAAGTCACTTCAAGGCGGGAAAGCAGCAGGCCCTGATGGCTACCCTGCAGAATTTTATAAGAAATTCTCCGCTCAGCTAGCTCTCCTCCTGTTAGCAACTTTTACAGAAGCCATAGACAATCAAAATCTTCCTCAAATTTTTCGCCAAGCATTAATCATCGTTTTTCTAAAACAAAATAAGGACTCATTACAATGTGCATCATACAGACCAATTTCACTTTTGAATAATGATGTTAAAATACTCTCAAAAATCATAGCTAGAAAGATGCTAGCTAGAAAGATTTGCATTGGGTGTGACAAGGATGGACAGGAATAGAAATGAGGACATTAGAGGGTCAGCTCAAGTTGGACAGTTGGGAGACAAAGTCAGAGAGGTGAGATTGCGTTGGTTTGGACAAGTGCAGAGGAGAAATGCTGGGTATATTGGGAGAAGGATGCTAAGGATAGAGCTGCCAGGGAAGAGGAAAAGAGGAAGGCCTAAGAGGAGGTTTATGGATGTGGTGAGAGAGGACATGCAGGTGATGGGTGTAACAGAACAAGATGCAGAGGACAGGAAGATATGGAAGAAGATGATCGGCTGTGGCGACCCCTAACGGGAGCAGCCGAAAGAAGAAGAAGAAGAGACGTGGATTCTCTGATTAGGGGTAACAGACTGATTGGTTTGCCTAAAAAGGTGAAAACCTTGAAACAGTTTCCCAAACATTAGTCACAGATTCAAACAAGTGTTTTATATGAAGTCTGTATTTTGAATACACAAGTCAGTAGTAATAAATCCTTCCTTCTTCTTTGTCCCAGACCTCCTCTAGCATGTGCTGTTCTCCAACTCTGACCCCAAATGACACGCGGAAGCCCATTTTATGTGGTGGGGAGGAGGTACTTCTGGTGCCATGACACGACACAAAAGGAGCACTTTCATGTCAGGTGGAGGCTTCTTAAATTAGGGACAGCCATCCCGTGTAGCACCCCCTGGTGGCACTGGCCCAGGAACACCGTCAACTAGTGTATCGGGCAAACATACAGTTACGTGTTCTGTTTTGTGTGTTATATTTACCCCATTTTTTGACCCCTGTTGCACACCCAACCTACCTGGAAGGGAGTTTCTCTCTGAATTGTCTTCACAAGATTTCTTGCTTGCTTGTTAAAGCCCATTGAAGCGTTCCTTGTGTGATTTTAGGCTATAAAAGAAATCAATTGGAAGTCTGTCTCCACCAGTCCATCTACTTTATAGTCCCATCTGGGACATGGAACTCCATCCAGCCTGGCTGGGACATCAATCCAGTGTCTCTTCTTATTACAAGAGATATGATTTAAATTTTTAATTTAAATGATCACAAAATTGAAGCGTTCCTTTCTTAATAAACTGTAATACGTTAACAAAAATATACAATATTACCACATATGACTCAAGGACTGAATAATATTGCATGATGGGGTCCTTTAGCAGTAAGAGATGTTGCCTCATGGCTCCAGAGTCCTGGATTTGACTCCTGGCACACGGTCCACATGGTGGCATGGACTTGCCATCCACCTCTCAGACAAGTGAAGATGAAGATCAGGTCTGATTATGTGTGTGATTGTGTCATCTTGGATGGATGGATAGATGGGTGTGATGTTAGACCAAAGAATAAACATCTAATTGTTTGATGTCTTCAAGTTATCTGTAAGCACTGATGACAAGAGGGCTGCTCAGTTCCCACCTGTGACTCCCTTTGCCATTTACCTTATCTGTGTTCCAGCCGATAGATAAATCTGTAAGCACTTATAATAAATTCTAATCAGTCCAATACACAATAATTATGATGAAATTCAAAATGAATCTGCTCTTCCATTACAGATATATTGTAGCAAACGCAAAGATCCGGCTTTGGACTTCTTTATCAAAGTAGTCTCCGTTTCACACTCACATTAACCTTTAAAGAAAACTAAAAAGAAAAAAAATCAATCAAGACATGAAGGTGTATTGTCATTTTCCTGGCGTCCTCCAGACGCCGACTACCTTGCTGCTTCCGTTGCAGCTTAGAGATCAAAACAAGACGGATGAAAGTTAGCGCGTGAACCAGTAAGGCGAACACAGCATGTGAGATTAGCATTTAGGCCATTTCCTAGTTTTGAGACGCCAGAGGCAGTCAGTTTCTTTTTAATGCTTTGTACAGCAATTTTTTTTAAATCAGTTTATTAATATTGAAAAATGTCATCTAGCAGATTTATTGTTTATTTTTTGTCATCTTAATGATCTTGCGTTAGAAAGGTATTTGCCGCTGGATAGTGAAGTGGTGTGTTGACCTGAAGAATATTTTGTGCTTAGAGAATAAATTACTGCCTATGCATTTTTTCAGAACTTGGCTGAACTCTCTAGTCAGGTTCACCTAGCGGTTCTGAAACTTTCATATTTCGCGCCCCCCGACAACCCCCCCTTTCTACTTGGAATAATTCTGCACCCCCTGCATAATATAAGATAGATGAGAATAACCCAGGATACAACTAACAAAGGTATGATATTTGTGCTGTGTCGCGGTATCCTATCATTTTTACTTCCATAAGATTTGCATGTGTTCGGCTAACTTCAATTTTTTTTAAGTGCTTTAATAACTGTTTAAATGCCTTCTGTGGTTTTTGGTAGTAATTCTAATCCCAAAGACAAAGAATAAATTATTTATTCTTATTTAATTATTTTTTTTATGTAAAGAAACGATTAAATATGTTTTCATTTTTTTAAAATCTCGTGAACGAGGACACCGATGATGTCAATCTGTGCGAGACAAACGTATTTTCGTCCGACAAATATTATACCGCTGTTAATTGTATCATGAAAATAACCCAATACGCAGTAAATTATTTAACTCAATATTGGCTACGCTGCCAATGTGGTGCAGTCGCGCCGCATTATCACCTGATCTACTGTTATTCGAATGTTCGCGACAGATACCGATACGTCAAGAACTTTCTGGATTGAAAAAACGCGACTATAAAAGCAACAGCAGCGGTCCCTCTCGTCATAGAAACAAACTTCAAATAGAAAAGGAGCTCAGAGTGTCTCTAATCTCAAATATCAAACCAAACCTGGACAGGCTGTGTACTTTAAAGCAGGCACATATTAGTCATTAGATCTATGCCTTAGAAATGTTTTATTTTAATTTTAGTTATAATGCATTCGTTGTGATTATATGCTTGTAAATTTAAATTTGAAATAAAAATGTAAAATATTAATTTTGATGTCTTGTTCATTTATTTGACGCCCCGTACAGCTTCAGAGCCCCCCCAGGTTGGCGCACCCCACAATTTAAGAACCGCTGGTTTAATCATTAGAAGTAAAGTTATTTGCACCCATTGCTGGACTAATTTTTCCCGATGGGGAGCTGGAGCTGGCGAATTTTGTTTATGTTTATTATTGTTCTGTTTATTATCCTCCCTTTGTCCCTCCAATGTTTGTGTGACTTGCATGAATCTCCACAGGGGACCCCCTGACTGCTCTTCAATATGACATCCAAGTACAAGTCACGTGTCTCTACAAGGGGAACCCATCTATTCAATGTGACACAAGTAGGAAACAAGTCAATCTTATCTAGGCAGGGAATCATCGCCCACCACTGGATCTCTGAAGTTTTTTTCCGTCCTCAACTCTGGCTCAGAATGATGTCAATTGCGTATTTCATTCACGTTTATTATTGTTCTATTAAGAGTTAGTGTTTTGCAACCCCAATTCCAAAAACATTTGGGACAGTATGGAAATTTGTGAATAACAACAGAAAGGAGTCGTTTGTAAATTCACGTCAGACCAAGGCTGACTGTAACATATAGGCAAACAAGGGTACTAGCGTTTTCACGGGCAGCATTTTGGCATAGGAAGAGGATGGATTACGGTGATGTCTCTTCCTTTGCCTCTCACAATGTTTGTGTGACTTGCATGGATCTCCAAGGGGGACCCCTGACTGCTCTTTGATATAACATCCACATATGACACACCAATATGACATCCAAAATGACACACATAGGACTCAAGTGAATCTTCAAGTGGGACCTCCCCGACCCGTCCTTCTATTTGATCCAATTTTTGTGTGCAACTTGCACAAAACATCGAAGGGGAAACCCATCTTTGATCTGCCATAATATGCATAGCAATTGCCTTTCAAGAATTCATTGTTTGGGCACGACTTTTGCCAAGGCCGGAAAAAATATAGAGCTGAGTCCGATGCAGACAATGTTTCACCTAATCAGCTACATTGTTTTCTGAAGACATACATTTATTCTGAAATTGATGCCTGCGACACGTTCCAAAAAGGTTGTTACAATCTAAGACCAATAACGATGTGGCAAAGTGGTGCAGTGGTAGTACTGTTGCTTTGCAGCAAGGAGATCATGGGTTTGCAACCAGGGTCCACCCTGCGTAGTGGTGTGAGAAAAGTGCTATATAAATGTAAAGATTATTATTATTATAAGTTGAAATAACAAGGTTATGTGAAACGGGTCGTACTGTTGTATTCAAATATATAAGGAACCTGCAAAAAAAGGCCTAGTCCTTCAAGGGCAAGGATGGGTCGAGGATCATCAATTTGTCAGCAAATAATGCAGCACTCTGACAACAATGTTCCCCGTAGACAAAAGCGCTTATCACCCTCGAGAGTGCATAATATAATTGACACATTCAAGGAAACCAGTGAAATCTTGGTGCATGCAGGCTGAAAATCGTTTCTGAATGTGAGTGATCTTCGATCCCTCAGACGCCACTCTTAAAAACCATCATGTGTCTGGAATGGATATCATGACAAGTGGCTCTTGGGAATACTTCAGTAAACCTTTGTCAGTCAATACCATTCACCAGCTTTACTATGGCTTTACTATGCAATCAGAATGCTGTCCAGTAGTGCAGCAGAATCAATTCTGAATGGGCACTGATCTTATGTGGTGGCAGTGTCAGCCATTGCCTAGGCAGCTTTCCCAGAGTCCAACAGGGGTGTGCTACATGTGTTATCATCGAGCGACCTTTAAATCCCGGTGTGTGCAAATCTAATTTATCCACGTTTACACGCGATTCTATGTGTCCCTCAGTATTCTGACCGTCTTTTGGATTTCGTTCCTATTTCTTGTCTAGCATTTGTGGCTTGGTAAAGGATCACTTTGCCTTTTTAGTATCAACCCCTGCTCATAATCTTTGACCATGTTTCATCTCCTGATCCTATAATTGTTAGAACATTAAAATACTAGAACAATCTCGATGAGAACAGGCCATTCAGCCCAACAAAGTTCCCCATTCCTACTCACTTAATTCTTCCAAAATAACATCAAGTCGAGTTTTGAAAGTCCTACTGTCCACCACACTACTTGGCCTCTTATTCCAAGTGTCTATGGTTCTCTATGTAAAGAAAAATGTCCTAATGTTTGTGCGAAATTTACCCTTCACAAGTTTCCAACTTTGTCCCCATATTTTTGATGAACTCAAGTGAGATGTGACACATACCGTACATCTGAGATTTCAGATTCCTCTTAGGAAAACATTGAGTGGTGATTCTTATTCGTACCTCTTGGTTATGAATTCTTCTGTTCTTTGACTTCATTAAACACCTGCTCAGTTTGGCTCTGCTTATGAATCCCAGTTTGGCTACGAAATCCCACACTGTATCCCGACTTTGATTTTTGATTCAAGTCCAGGGCACACAACCTGAATATTGTTTTAAAAACCAAATATTTTTGCCACCAGAAATTTCATAAAATTGTTCAACAATGTAGGCCAATTTATTTTCGTATAGCACACTTGACTGGGTGTAACATGTAAAACAAAGGGAAATGCAAGTACAAATTACATAATATCACGGTCTAAAAATAATCTATACGTGGTTTTGAGGGTTTTAGAGACCAAGAAATCCATTGATCACTGTCACATTTTATTTCAGAACCCATTTTCTTATGATAAAAATGAATTTTGTTCGTGAGATGCCACTTTGTTTTTGCATGGGGGCCGCCATTGTGTGTTTGTATTGTATCGTAGCACATGTCATCACCACCTCAAAGGTATAAAAGTAGCGTTGTACACTTTCAGGTTGACCATGTTTGTGGACACAACTTAAAAAACCTGGTGTTATCTTCTTTGAATCTTCTAACGGCGCAACGTAAATTAAGGACTACAACTCCCAGCAGTCCCTGCTGTGGCCCCGAGTGGACATCTGCAGAAAACACAGGACTGCTGGGGCGAAGATCGGTCGGCGGGCCCTTTAAAGGGGATCCGACTAGACCAAAGGTGGACAGTGTCGGTCCTGGAGAGCCGCAGTGGCTGCAGGTTTTTCTTCCAGCACCAGTATCTTAATGAGAAGTCAATTATTGCTGATGAAGCACTTATTACTCAAGTGACATTTTGATGCTTCATTTTAGTGGTCTCGCTTGTTAAGGTTCCCCACCCTTAATTGCATATTTCAGTCTTAAACAGCTGCATTCAGTGTTATAAGATGTAAATGACAAAGCAGCCAGCAGTTTTCAATCTAGCATGTTTCCATTTACATATGTTTGTGTTCATCTTACACTGTTTGATTTAATAAAACACGTAATAGAAAATGTGACAGACTGAAAATGATCTTTTTTAGGCTTCAAATCATTTGGTGGATATCCTACGATATAGGACCTTACATTGCAGAGCAACAAGCCATTAAATTAAATCAGGTCTGGGATTGACAAGGATTGGTTTCTAATTAAGCAGTTGGGTTTGGAATGAAAACCTGCAGCCACTGTGGCTCTTTAAGACCGACATTGGCCACCCCTGGGCTAGACAGATAAATGGTCTGGAGTTTGTGGCCGTGTTAATCTGTCAGTTTTATCATCATCACCGTCACCGTCTTTGGATTATCGTTTTATCCTGGAATATCAAGCCTATTTGGAAGTACGGACTGTCTAGTATCTGCATGTCATGTGAGTACTGAATCGGAATGCATATCGTGCTTTGGCAAAAAGAGCGCTCCCTATCTCTTCAGCCCTCCACGCATCAGTAATACTGGTAGGACTGTTTTTTGCATTACTTACAGCAAGCTGTTCCCTGGATTATCATTTCACCTTTAATTCCACATCATCGGTTGCTGCTTCATTTGGAGAGCGTATTGGACTTTGTGCTTATCGTGCATGCTGTTGTTTGCAGGTTTCGGTATATATCTCAAGGAGCTGGAAGGGATTGTTTTTGTTTATTGTTTAGTTAGATTTCACCTTCTATTTTTTGTTTAATATATTCATGTCGATTATTGTTTAATCCTTTTGTTTCTGTGTCTCTGTGTGTAAGTGGTGCGAGTTGGGCCAAGGCCGGGAGCATTCCTGGAGTTTCCACTTAAAAAAATAAAGAAATCACCCTACTTGTGGAGGTGTGAATCGCAGTGTCTCCATGACCGCTACAATCTGTAATTTGATTTTTGATTACTTTTCTGTCACCTTGACCGTAATCTTTCACGTATGCATTGACTCAGTTTGTGTGTAAATTCCTGGTTTCGACTTCTTTCAAATCTTGACTACGATTTGTGTTCCACATTCTGAGCTCTGTTACTTAAGTCTCACTATGCTGAAGTGGAACTTGGCTAGTTTTATATAAGCCGAACCAGCTCCTGATTCCTTTTCTGTTTCCAAACTGCTGCTTCCCAGTGCACTCAGTACACATAATGAATACAAATAAAGACACAGATTTGTTCAAAAGACATAATAAAACAAAGCAATTCCAAACTAATTATAATGAACGGAAGCTAACTGTATCTGTCCATTAAAGAGGTATTGAAGCGAGGTCCAAAAAAAAAAATTGAACCCCATGCAGAACAGAGATAGCAAGAAACAATATGAAACTATCCACGGAAAACATCTCACGTTACTCGTGTCACATATCGGGGTCTCCCGTCGTACGCTCACAACACCACCAACATTTATTTCTATAGCACATTTTCATACAGAGGATGTCACGCAAAGTGCTTTACAAGTTGTCAAAGAAATAGTTACATGCAAATAAAAACAAATAAAAATTAGATATGAATAATAATGAATAAATTGTACATAATAATGAAGAAATAGTGCACAAAATATTAATTTATATTGCTCACTTACACAAGAAGGATATATTATTAAGAGAAGTAGAGTTCTTATATATCGAATTATTATAGAACTATACAGAAAATAGATACAGAATTATATTGAATTACATACAGAATATATAAATATAGAATTTTTTTTAAGTTTGATGATAAGATCAGATGTCCAGGGTGGACAGAAAAAAATAATAAAAAAAGCAAAACTCCAGTTTTGTAAGGGTCCCAGGCCAAAAGACCACGCAGCCTCCAGTTGGCACTGTTTCAAGTACTTCTTTAGGGTGGCACAGTGGTGCAGTGGGTAGCGCTGCTGCCTTGCAGTTAGGAGACCCGGGTTCGCTTCCCGGGGCCTCCCTGCGTGGAGTTTGCATGTTCTCCTCGTGTCTGCGTGGGTTTCCTCCCACAGTCCAGAGACATGCAGGTTAGGTGCATTGGCGATTCTAAATTCTCCCTAGTATGTGCTTGGTGTGTGGCCTGCGGTGGGCTGGCACCCTGCCTGGGGTTTGTTTCCTGTCTTGCACCCTGGATTGGCTCCAGCAGACCCCCCGTGACCCTTTAAGGATATAGTGGGTTGGATAATGGATGGATGAAGTACTTCTTTATTGTTTTTTTAAGGCTTTTTCTTAGGGAATTCCACGCAGAGGGTCTTGTGGAAGGGTGGGAGTATCCGCTTTCATTCAGACAACACAGGCAGTTACACAAGACTTTGATCAGATTGTAGTGGCATAAAAGAAAAGAGAGGAAAGTGACGTGCGAAACGCATGCAAATCGATACCTCCAGGGAAAGAAAGTTAGTCCCCAATCCAAAATCCTTTTCACACCGGGTCACCATTATGAATTGAAGACAACACTCTTACCCAGTGTGTTGGGGAGAGAAGAGGGTCTTCAATTCAAAGCACAACTCCATGTGAAAGGGCTTCTGGGTTGTGGACTACTTTCTTCTTCTGGAGGTACCAATTTTGCAATATTGTAGCACAAAATGCATGCGTATTGCACATTTCTAGCATACATCTGAATGAGTTCCCATGTAGACAGTGCCACACGAGGAACGTGTGCAACAACCAGTATTAGGATGTTTAAGGAAATGCAGAAAAGTTATGCAAGTTATGCAAGTTTGTCACAGTTAATGGAAGATTCTGTTAAACCCCACAGGCTAACTTCTAATGGCACCTCCTCATTGCTCATCTTCATCTGAACTGCAATAACAGAACTGTAGTCAGTTTCCAGTTAGCTAAAAACATAGCTGTTTGGTTTGCCTCGTTTTAAATGGTGTAACGACGGCATGCAGTTTTCTGACGGTTTTGTGTTTGACTTATGAACATATGACTGTATGTTATATAGAGAATTTATAAGAGAAACTCAAAGAAACATAAACAGGATAAACACGCCTTAAACAGAAACATCTTATATAAGAACCTTTCTTTTTACATTATCGAGTTTTCATTTTTTTTTTTGTGTTTGGGTTTCGACTTTTACTAAAACTGTTAAATGAAGATCCTTAAACTGGAAGCATTGGTCACTCTATGCTTCTATTCAAGCATAAATTTCATTATTTCTATTCTTCATGAAAACATGAGACTACATTTTTTTCTTGGCCATCACTACAAACCATATACAGTAAGTAGTAAATGCTAACAAAGATCATTTGTGGATGGAATATTCCTTTAATACTATCAAAGAACTATGGGCTGTTGACAATTGTGGATAAGAAAGCAAAAATTTCAGACAGCAGCATCCTTGGAGAAGATAAATTGCTGGGGGGTCCACGGTCAATTGTAAGAGACAAAGTCACAGTCCAGGAGACCTCAGCCACCTGGCCACACTCCCCATTATGGCCATTCTCCAGTAAATTAACTGTCTGTTCTGGTCCATTTAACATAACGGCACAATCTTTCCATTCATTGATTCCAAGGCTCCCAGTGTTGCAGGTGTCTTTACCATTGGCAGAAAAAAACAGCTGCCTGAGCTGGCAAGTGCCATAGCAGGGTACCGAAAATTGAAAACTTCCTACTTGATAAATTTCTACTTCCATGATGCTGTGGCAGAGTTCACCTACTCCTTGAGTGTCTTAATACTTAATACTAAAATATTAGATAGATAGATAGATAGATAGATAGATAGATAGATAGATAGATAGATAGATAGATAGATAGATAGATAGATAGATAGATAGATAGATAGATAGATAGATAGATACTTTATTAATCCCAAGGGGAAATTCACAAACTACCCTCTACTTTTGCATCAGTCTTCTCTAGCTGCCATTTAGCATTTCGAGTTTCCAGTTCTAACTGCTGAATAATGGCAGCTTCTTGCCTCAGGCGGATACGCGCAGGGGCGCCTTTTTTAATACATGTGCTGCTTTCATGCGCCTGCGGAATATAAATTGAGGAAATGAAGATAAAGAAGTTACAGATGAGTAGAGCGGACCTGCATTCTCTCTGAGATCGCTGCGGTTGAGCGTACAATAAACAAAAGCTGTTGGCATGTATGGGCAGAGACTGACAGGCTTCACTAATAATAATAATTCATTAGATAGATATGTTCGTTGTTCATGCAAGAAACCATTTCAGTGTGATCTGTACATGTGACTACATCATCATCATCATCATCATAATAAGAAGAAGAAGGCAAAGAAATAGATAGATAGATAGATAGATACTTTATTAATCCCAAGGGGAAATTCACACAATCCAGCAGCAGTACACTGACACAAAGAAACAATATTAAATTAAATAGTAATAAAAATGAAAATAAATAAATACATAAAAAAGCAGACAATAACTTTGAGTAATGTTAGCATTTACTCCCCTGGGTGGAATTGAAGAGTACATTTATATAGCGCTTTTCTCAGTACTCAAAGCGCTATCCACACAGGGAGGAACCGGGAAGCGAACCCACAATCTTCCACAGCCTCCTTACTGCAAAGCAGCAGCCCTACCACTGCACCACCTGTGAGGACACTACAGGACACAGCAAACAGTGAGAGGCGTTCTTCAGTCCTCTCAGGTCAGCCATTGTGCAAGGCAGGGCCTGCCAGCTGACATCTCCTCCTGGTGAAAGAAATGGTTCTTTTTGAAAGCCGTCGGAGCTTACTGGTATTTTCGTCTTCATATTCCAACTGAATCAGGCCCTGCTTTTGCTATAGATGGTGGCAAAAGAGTTACGGCTGGAAATTTAAATCACACCGTCATGAATGCCATGAGGCTCAGAGCTTCTCAGACAACCCGTGCTTGTTTGTTTTTATTAATGCATGACATTAGAATCTTCACAAGTATAAATTTCTGTACAATATGGAGGCAGTGTTTTATCAAGATGTCATGTTTGCAAATGGATTGAAAAGTTCAAAAATGGACACAAATAATGTTAAACACGAAGAAGGAGTGGGATGCCCATCTATGTCAACAATGAGCAAGTCTACACCATGATTCTGATAAATTGAAAGGATTTTTAACACTGGCAAACCTTCAGCCATTAAAAAAAAATGTGTCACTGTTTGCTGCAAACTGAGAGTGGAGCGGAGATATTTACTCCTGGAAAACAACAAGAGAACCTGACTGGTCGAGGTTGAAACTTTAGCATGGAGAACCCAGACACACCATATTAACACGTGTGCGGGGAACACTGTACAGCCAATAGACGTGTAAAACTACTGTGTTACTTCATTTGAGTACGCGTTTCAGCCATTCGTGCTTTACGTCACTTGAGTTTGCTTCTTTCACTTTAACCCACCCACATTTTTAGGTCCAATGCATTACTTTTACATTTTCCAGAAAGGCCTTGTTACTCGTTTCCCAGATCAAACTATCATAAATTTGAACATCTTGTTGGGCTGCTCTTAACTGGTTCACATGATATTTAACTGGTAGACACTTTTCAGTGACTTTAAATTCCTCTTTTTCATTTACTGCTCCTCTTAAATGTGGTGTTCCTCAGGGATCCATTGTGGGTCCTGTTTTATTCTCTATATATCTTCACCCTATTGGAGCGATTTTTAGGAAATTTAACATTTCTTTTCACTGCTATGCTGATGATACTCAGGTTTATATTCCCGTCTGTGACTCTGCAATAAATTAACTGCACAACTGTCTGTCTGAACTAAGATCCTGGATGGCTAATAATTTTCTTGATCTAAATCAAAATAAAACAGAGGTGCTTATAGTGGGTCCATCAGCTAAAGCCCAAATTGGTCTTGGACTTCTCGGCTCTTTCTCTGTCTTTTGCAGACCTCAAGTCCACAATCTTGGTGTTATTTTTGACAGTAACCTCTCTTTTGAGAAACAAGTAAATTCTGTAGTCAAGAGTTGCTTTTTCTAGCTTTGTCTATAAGGTAAGATCAAGCCTCTTTTTATCTTCTAAAGATCTCGAGAAAGCTACTCATGCTTTTATCTTCTCTCACCTTGATTACTGCAACTCGCTGTATTCTGGGATTAGCAAATCTCTGATACGCAGGTTACAGTTGGTCCAGAATGCTGCCGCTCGCTTTCTGGTTGGGGCAAGAAAGTCAGACTCTGTTTCTCCAATATTAGCTTCTTTACACTGGCTGCCTGTTATTTTTTTAATTGATTTTAAAATCTTATTGCTAGTTTTTAACTCTTTACATGATTACTGCCTATTTATCTGAATTGTGTGCTTTACACCAGCCATCCAGAGTGCTTAGATCTTCTGGTCAGTTGTCTCTTGTTGTCCCTCGTACCAAATGTAAAACTAAGGGGGACAGACAGGGCCTTTACAGCTGCTGCTCCTCACCTGTGGGACTCTTTACCTCCTCACATAAAGGAGTCGTCTACAACTGAACTGTTCAAAACGAGATTACAGACTCATTTCTATTCACTTGCATTCTGTGACCTTCAGTAATACTGATGGTTTCCTCATTGTGATTATGTAACATTACTTCTATTTATTACCTATCTTATTTTATGTTCATATATTTTATTTCTATTTATGTTATTCATGTTAATTGTATGTCTTTCTTGTATTCTATTATTGTAAAGCACTTTGGCCACAGCATTCCTATGTTGTTTTAAATGTGCTATATAAATAAATTTGACATTGACATGAATTTATAAAACAGACCACTCAGGTATATTGTCAGCTTGCAGTAGGTTATAGTTCAGTGTTGCTCAGACACAGCCAATAGAATGCTGTATATCATTCAAAAATAAAAGCACAACAGTGCGCCTTCCACTCCTCCTTTGGTAGGTCATTCTCATGCTTCTCACTCACTTCTGAGACGTGAAAACTAAATGTGCATCTTTCCCCCATAGCCGTATTTGAACACTTTGTTCAAAGTTGTAAAATGCAAAGGTGAATTCATATATATTGCAGTGTCTCTGTGCCTATTGGCACTTAAAGGAGTCTCTGCTTTCAAGAATTCACCTTTAAATTTAAAGAAGCATGTTGAGGTAAGCATTTTCTTTCCTCTTCTTAAGCTGTCTTGGGACCCCTTGTAGTCCCAAAAGGCAGTATCTTTTTAATCTTCACACCACACAAGGTATTTATTGTCCGAACATTATCAATAAGATATTGCAGTGGATTCTTATGAGCCCAATTACTGAAATGCCAGAGTGAGCCAAGCCATAAAAGTCACTGTTTCACTGGAGAAGACAGACTACAAGGGGTGAAGGGAGTGAGTGAACCCAAGGTCTTGCTGTCCCTTGATATGGGAGAGCTAATTAAATGGGTGTCAGCATTTTCTTCAAACAGAGATAAGTATTTTCCTTACTACCTTATGGAATTTGAGCTAAGGGAAAGCTAACAGGAAACTGTCCTACTGACCAGAACCTACCTGAGCCACAATAAATAAAGAAAATAAACATGGCTTATTAAGTGAATATTCTAACAAGGGTGAACACTGAGTGGTTATATATTTTGTCTTGGTAAATTATTGAATAATCACTGTGCAATGGGGACAATAAAGTATATCTATCTATAGAGCCTTTTGTGTCTATTATATAGTTCTTATCCTATCTATCTACTCTCACAAACATGTGAGTAGGAGGGCGTTGTATGGACTAAGCGAAGGTGATTCCACTCCAGGCCAGGGGGTGGCAGGGTGCACTAAACCTCCTGTTATCTCTGCAGACCAGTCACGGGAAAACCTGTCCTACTCAGCGTTGATGACGTCACTTCCAGTTCCAGTGCCCAGAGGAACATCACTTACGGTTCTGACACACAGACTGACATCAGAAGAATGTCACTTCCGGTTCCTGCACACCACTTCCGGTTTGATCCTTTAAAGCCTCCATCTTTGCAAACCTTCAGCACTTCGAATCTGGACTCCAACAGAGAAACATCTCTTGTTAAAAAATCAGCTGATTGCAGCCAGGGATAATATAAGGGTGGCTGCCCCAAACCTTTTCAAGTGTGCCGAGTCTGATCATTTTCACACTGTCTATCTATCTATTATATAGTGGCTTTTTCTATCTATCTACCTTTTAGCACCTTTCAAATTGATCTCTTTATATACTTTTCATTTAGTGCCTTACACATGTATCCATTATATAGTGCTTTTCATATTTATCTATCTAGTACATGGTGACTTCTCACGTCTATCTATCTATCTATCTATCTATCTATCTATGGTGGCCTTTTATATTTACTTATCTAAACATCTTATAATGTATTTCATTATCTATCTATCTATCTGTAATTCTGTCTTCCACTAAATTTCAAAGTGTGTGACTTTTGTTTTCTCTGAGCTGTCATTTTTATTAATCATTTATGTGAATCAGGAGAAAGCATTTCAATGTAACAGAATGGAGCCATGTCCAGTGGGACACTGATTGTAATTGCCATCTTATGATGTCCTACTAAAGTTGAATTATTGAACTGTAATAATGATTCTAGTTGGTTTAAAGCTCATATGTGTGGGGAAAATGTCTTTCTGTAGGATCTGAATTGTCTGTAGGAGTGTGTATGATGAGACAGCCAACTGGTGTACATCTGGTTATGCTGGAGAGTTAATAACATGATTTGTGTTTAATTGTGGTTCATTTTACAATTTACAGGAGTCCTTGATCAGGTAATTTAAAGATAAAATTGGGTACCAAACTGAGCCACAGCTTTCCTAACAGAATTTATGTTAAAGATGAGCAATTCAGAAATTGCTGTATTGTGATTTAATGTTATGATTGTTCTACAGATTGACCCATCTTTACTCCAGTGATGTATAATAAACCTAATCCATGTTGATGTTTACTCAGTTTTTTATATTGTTTACCTATTCAAGTGACAAGGCTGTGAGTTCAATTAATATTTTCTTCTTATTCTTTTTATATTTTATTTTATTATTCCTTTCTCTGTAGGAGGGGTACCTTATCTACTGCTGCCGGATATCCCAGTAGGGGAGGCACCATGTAAGTCACATCCACACTGTGACACGGACTGTAATTATGTGCTAATCAAAGGCAGGATTTCATTTGCCTGATTTGTTATTCTGTCATGCACTTCTGTAACAAAAATATTGCATGTTATTTAAAAATAAAAGAATAAAGTTTACTGTATTCTCTAGCCAAACCCTTGTTCCTTCTCATTATTGTATAATGTATTTTTTCTTTTGTACCTGAGTACTTTTGTAAGCAGACAGTTGTTTAACTTTAATTTAAATTTTTTAACTGAAATACTTCTTACTTCAGTGAAAGTTAAAATTTGACAAAGTACTTCAACATTTACTCCGGTGTCATTTCTAAGTACAGTTTAGAACTTGGACATCCAACCAAAACAAAATTATCACAAAAGTGGGGATAATTATTGACTTACCGTCATAGAAAAGTAACTGGAACATTTGTGCTTTCCAAAAACCTTTTGAAAAGTTGTGAAATGACTTGAACAATACAAATCTCAATGCGAGGAACTCCAAACATTTGATGTATCTTTAAATTCACCCAGCAGCACAAGTGGCACAAATGAAGGAGGTAGCAAGCAGCTAATCTTAGTAGGCTGATGTAACACTGGAATAAATCAGTTTTATACCATAAATACTGGCATGTATGCTAACACAACGTGTGTGACCAGTAGGGGGCATTGCAACACCCCAAATCCCAGACACAGCAATACAAACTTAGGTGCAAACAAATGATTTATTGTAAAATTACAGTACCTCTGTTATATACAGTAGGTTTCTGTGTCAAATACAACAAAACCTTCTCTTGTACTCCCTTCTTTCCTCCTCTCTCTCTCTACTCCTCCTCAGTGAGCTTCATCCTCTTCATCGCACCTCTGACACACCTGGATAAGGTCCAGCTTCTTTAAAGTTGGACCCGGGATGCTGAGAGGTCGTGGCAGATATTTGCCAACTGGCTGTCAAACCACAAGTATTACCTGGTAGGTAACCATCCAAATAATCAGACTGTGATTTCGAATGTGGGGCCAGTTACGTCAAATGCTGTCATTGGTATGTGTGGACTGTATAAACTTGTACGCGAATTTAATAAAAATAATGCTAACATACACTAGATTTTCTAGTTACAGTATTCAGCTAAATTTTCACAAAAACGTTATCAGAATATAACTGAAGAAAATAACTTGACAAATCCACTCGAATGGGACACGCGGACCTCAAAAGTAGGGTCCTCTTAGGTGCGGGGCCTGGGGCAGTCACCCCACTTGCCACCCCCAAACATCGCTCTTGCATCAGAAGCACTTCCAGGCCAGGTGGAAGTCCCCCCAAAGTAGTCACCACCAAAGTAGCCAAAGTCCCCTGCAGCTCCTCCAGGCAGCACTCAAGTACCCCAACAGGGCTGCATCTCAGGACTACAGCTCCCAATATGCCCTGTGGGGTTACAAATCGAGGAGTTCCACCAGAGGGATGCTGCCACCCTTTGTACGGGGGAATACATGGCCCTGGGAAGCAGCATCCCACTGTCCTTCCATGATGGCCTCCCAACAGAGAAAGATACCAGCAACTAACCCGGCTGGGAAACCTGTCTATCCATATCCCTCTGTTACAGCTTCCTTGTTGAGTAGGGATTTAATCTTAATCCTCGTCGAGATGTCAGTCCATTCACTCTAACACTTACAATACTGTAAATATAAACTATTGGAATAAAATTCAGCTAAAGTAGTCCTTAGAAACTTATTTACACACATTCACAATGATATAACAAGTCCCGCCAACAAACACCCGTGAACTCTCAGCACCTTTTACATGAAATGCCCTTTGTCCAACAGTGCAGGCCCGTGTCATTGCTCAAGTATATTGTGGCCCAACAAGAAAAACAGCAATTGGCCCCTTTATTTGTACTGTATATCACAAGCAAACAAAAATGATGAATAAATGAACAATGCTGTATGCCGTTCTCAGTTACTCACAGCTTCTCCATGATAAGCTCACGTCTACTTCATTCAGGCTGCATAGATGGTGGTCCCTCTGACCAATCCATCACAGAAATTAGTTTACAACCAGTACCTTCAAGTCAGGTCAAGTTTTGTTCACTCACTAAGTAAACTCTACAGGATGTGACATAACTGACATGCACTACATGGACACCTCTAACACCATTGACCATTGGGTAACACCTTTCATTTTGGACGCACAACTTCAATGACTCAATTGCATTTTTTGTTGACCTGATTTATTCAGCTTTAAATGGCTTCCATCCTTTCACTCATAGATACACCAATCCTGGTCTCTTCTCTTTCACCTCCTGCCCTCCTTCTACCCGGCACCTCAGGCGCCCTCCTCCCCTCCCTTCCACTTCCTACATGCCTCTGAGGCTTCATTACAGAGACAAAGGCCACTTTTTGATGTTTCTCCAGAAAACCAAAATGTTTTTCATAAGTTATATTCAGACCACAACAGCTTTTCCATTGATCATAACTTGCCTTTCTGATGTTTACTCAAGGATTGTCAGCTTGACAGACAGGATAACAACACTCAAACACTGTAAGGTTTTACTTCTGGACCTTTCATTAATACAAACATCACAAGAGGTTCTAGGACCACAGATATTAGTTCACTTGTGGTGCGTTATGTTGTGGGGGTGATTTTAATAAATTAATTTAATAGTCTTAGCACTAACCAAAGTGACGTTAATAATTATTCACTTGTGGAAGTGTGTGATCGTGAACCCTGATTATGAATGATAGTAGCTGGGATCAGACAATTTAAATAAACAGAGTGAATGTGGGAAAGGAAAGAAACTAGTTTTGTATGTGTAGTGTGTGCCTGTTGGAGAGATAGTCTTATCACTGCTGAGTGGTTTGGTAGAAGTGGTGAAATCAAAAGGGAGGACCAAGGCCTGCTGTCATTGACTACAAGAGCAAATGAGACAGATAGACGCATCAAAAGAGGAGACTCCTGTTCACACTCTGCGAGTACCAACAGTAGTGGCAAAGTGTAAAGGGAAGGTCCTGGGTACAACGGCTACAAAAAAGCTTCACTATGTGAGTTTGAGTTGCCAGGAGAAGATCATTGGGTTCTTTGGCAAAGTCTGATGTGGCGACTGCACTCTGCTGCCCAGGTGTCGTGTGGTGACTGCGTCAGGAGGAGGTTCCCTGGGGTCTGAAAGATGGGATACAACTAAGCTTTGGTTTTTACTATTTATTTATTCATCATGGGACACAATGTTTTTTTAAGAATATTTATTTAATCTTTCATGCACTGTTTTGAACTTTAAACTCTTTGTTGATTAACAAACACTATGCACTTGGCACTCGAAAGTCATGTCTGCTTCCTCATTTGCTGCTGGTCCAAGATTTCCGACAAAGGACGTTGCAATGGACTGTTGGCACAAGAGCGTCACACCACTATAAATGAGGAATAGACTGAGGGGACCACAAGGATCAATAAGGCTTATGAGCTCTGAAAATGAATTCCATCTTCTTTCTTGAAGAGCCAAATGATCCTGTTTTCTGTAGTTGTTCTCCCTTCTCTATGAACTCACCCAGCACTTGTTCAACGGCATCAAAAATTTAGGACCATGTGTCTGGCTACAATTTCCACAAGATGGAAAACATCTTAGTGTAGTCTGAGTCCAAGCTTACTGAAAACTTTTGGATTGTCTGGGACTTGCACACATATTTTTATCATCTGTAAAGCCACTGGGTAAACACACCGGACAGGAGAAGCCCAGCACTTTTGGCCAAGGAACAAGGTTTCTGCTTTGTGGGTTTTAATTTGAGTGAGTCATTCTTACTAAGCACCAACAACAACGTACACAGAAACTCTTAGTGGAGCCTGCCACGTCTAACATGGTCTTGAACGTTACATTTTGAAAACGTGGTGCATGGAAGGCTGCTGCATCTCTCATTGTGTGACATGGAAAAGTCTTGATCACTGACGGCAGGGTGTGACATTAAGAGAGAGGTGGTCCAGTACAGTGAGACAGTCTGCTTGCCAGGTGATCAGCTCATTGCTAAACATAATGCTAATAGTGTCACTTTTAGGACATAATACATGTTAGTTTCATGGGCTAGTTTGTGTTTATTCATTGTTTAGAATGATCTAGTGGTCAGCATTTCATGGATCCATCATCCTGGATTCACCTCCTATGCCCAATTATCTGTTGGAATTTGCATCCTGACTCCCCAAACACCTGGTGACCATAAAGACTATAAATGAGTCCGTGTGTGACATGAGTCGGGTCTTGTGCCCACTGCTGTTGAAGTAGGTACTGACCACCCTTCATATGTCTAACATGTTGAGTGCCACTGTAAAAACAGGTAAATCTATTTATAACATCATTTAATGCCAATGGAAAAATCAGGGTGTTAGTTTCACATAATAATTAAACACATTTTGTTATTGAGGAAAACTCACAATAAAAATGTATCTATTATATAAAAAAATCTTGGGAAAAGATGAGACTTTTTCAGGGAGATAATTTCAAGTCCCGCGAGACTAGACTTTGTGCCAAGAGATGAATTGAAAACCTAACAGGTCCAACCGGGGGCGGGAATAAAAGACAAACAGTAGAAGGAGAAAAGACAAAGAGTAGAACACAAAGTAGAACTTCGTGGAGAGGTTCAAAAACATCAGCGTGATGCACATGCAGAGCAGGTTAGAGATTATGAAAGTACTATAATTCAAAAGTCTCAAAAAACTGATAGCAAAGATCGCATTAGCACTAACAAACGGAAATTTTTACTTGGTGAAATAATGGAACAGCGAAAACAGATTGAATATATGGACGTAGGTGATATGACAGAGCTACTACAAATTTAATTTCAAAGAAACCACAATTCGGTCAGGTTTATATTTATGATCATGGAGAAGTGATGCAACATAGAATCAAAAGAGTTCAACGATCGGACGTATTAGAAATTCTGCAGCCAATAATGGATGCAAATCCATACGTCCAAAAGTATCACACTTTGCACGAAATTTATCTGAAAAACATGGACAGAAATTTTCTTGGATTTCTATACAAATCTGAAAGATCATGCTCGCGTATATAATAAACCAACATGTGACAAATTGTCAGTGATAATAAACTGCTCAAAAAAATTAAAGGAACACTTTGAAAACACATCAGATCTCAATGGGAAAAAGAAATCCTCCTGGATATCTATACTGATATAGACTGGGTAATGTGTTAGGAACGAAAGGATGCCACATCGTTTGATGGAAATGAAAATGATCAACCTACAGAGCCCTGAATTCAAAGACGCCCCAAAAATCAAAGTGAAAACATTATGTGGCAGGCTAGTCCATTTTACATAATGTCCCAGAGGTGTTCTATTGGATTTAGGTCAGGGAAGTCTGCCTGCATACTCTCACCACATGAGGCCAGGAATTGTCGTGCACCAGGAGCCACTGTACCAGCATAGGGTCTGACAATGGGTCCAAGGATTTCATCCTGATACCTAATGGCAGCCAAGGTGCCTTTGTCAAGCCTGTAGCGGTCTGTGTGACCCTCCATGGATATGCCTCCCCAGACAATCATTAACCCACCACCAAACTGCTCATGCTGAATGATGTTACAGGCAGCATAATGTTCTCCATGGCTTCTCCAGACCCTTTCACTTCTGTCACGTGCTCAGGGTGAACCTGCTCTCATCTGTAAAAAGCACAGGGCACCAGTGGTGCATCTGCCAATTCTGGTATTCTATGGCGAATGCCAATCGAGCTGCATGCTGCTGGGCAGTGAGCTCAGGGCCCATTAGAGGACATGGGGCCCTTGGGTCACCCTCATGAAGTCTTTCTGGTTGTTTGGTCAGAGACATTCACACCAGTGGCCTGCCTGAGGTCATTTTGTAGGGCTCTGGCAGTGCTCATCCTGTTCCTCCTTGCCCAAAGGAGCAGATACTGGTCTTGCTGATGGGTTATGGACCTTCTATGGCCCTCTCCAGCTCTCCTAGAGTAACTGCTTGTCTCCTAGAATCTCCTCCATGCCCTTGAGACTGTGCAGGGAGACACAGCAAACCTTCTGGCAATGACACGTATTGATGTGCCATCCTGGAGAAGTTGGACTACCTGTGCAACCTCTGTAGGGTCCAGGTATCGCCTCATGCTACCAGTAGTGACACTGACTGTAGCCAAATGCAAAACAAGTGAAGAAACAGTCAGAAAAGATGAGGGGGGAAAAATGTCAGTGGCCTCCACCTGTTAAACCATTCCTGTTTTGGGGGTCATCTCATTGTTGCCCCTCTAGTGCATCTGTTGTTAATTTCATTAACACCACAGCAGCTGAAACTGATTAACAACCCCCTCTGCTACTTAACTGACCAGATTAATATCCCATAAGTTTCATTGACTTTATGCTATACTCTAATTAAAAAGTGTTCCTTTAATTCTTTTGAGCAGTATAGTTTCGAAAGACTGAGAAATCAAAGACAGAATTGATACTCATGTTCATCCAAAAACACAGCACGAATCGTCGCAAGCGGCAGATCCGGGAAACGACTAGCGCATGGGGCCCGCAAGGGGGTTGGCGAGTGAAGCAAGCAGGGGGCAGAGCCCCCAAGTCTTCTCAAAAATAAAAAAATAAATCTATTTGAGATACCTTGCAGTTGGTATTTGGAACAGAACCTTGATTGTGCAATAACTCAGCAGGGTCTAACATGTTAGATCTTTAACAATTCGTTGAAATCGAATGTCGCAATTTCCATCTGACGTGCCAATCGTATTCAGGTAGCTGTGGTCCACTGAAGTGAAACATTCTGTTCTGTGGAACCACAGATTGTTCATTTCAGACACCAGTTATCTTCTTCCTACTTGTGTTATCCAAAAAT
Source organism: Polypterus senegalus (assembly GCF_016835505.1). NCBI lineage: Eukaryota > Metazoa > Chordata > Cladistia > Polypteriformes > Polypteridae > Polypterus > Polypterus senegalus. Next base: position 31,450,363 of record NC_053155.1, on the reverse strand, counting down.
AAGCTCATAGTTGGTGCTACTGCCCCAAAGACGGTTTACAAGATAACTCGTAGGTGACATCCATCTATAGATCACCTACCATGTAGCAGTCAATGTCTTAAATTTGTTTGAGAATGCAGGCATACGTATGTTGTTTAAAAAATGGCTTTCATCTTCGTTTTTCTTAGTTTCTCTTCAAGGGCTGTTTGTCAAATGAATTTGTCAGCTTCCTTAGTCATTTGTGCCATTTTTCAGTTTTGGTGCCAGGCACCTGTCTACATATTTAGTGGCCATTTTAAATTAGGGCCTAATTTCGGTTTAGCACATTGCCTGAACTGTGCTTAAAGCAATGGCTAAAGTTTTTTTTTTTGCAGAGTTTCTTTAAGTGCATAACTAAATTAAAAAATTCAGGAAATCAAGTTAGGATATGCTTGCAGCTAGAAGTGTCTTTTTTAGAAGAACAATTTGGACAAAAACCGACCTGCACAATACATTAACCAAGTATATTTACTTAATTTCTTTAAAATAAAATAACAATGAATCTTGAAGGTCCTCAAAGTGCTATGCACTTAATGTAGTCTGTGGCTACAGTCACACTGTGGCTCAGTTTAAATTTTTTCACTCATGCAGACATAGACAAATTTGTTGGTACCCTTAGATCTCACTAAAAAAGTGCTGTATGATTCTGAAGTGATTAAATAAAATGCAGTTGTCTGCTGCATACCTGCATGCCTTTGATGTTTTATCAAGTAAAGCAAAGCAAGTGTGAAAAGAGATCAATTATTGTTTATTCTACTAAGATAATCTAAAATGGCCTGCACGCATTTGTTGGTAACCCAATAAAAGATCCCAAATAATTGAATTGGAGTGATCTTTAAACTAGCAGTGTTCTTGACTTGACATCACACAGGTCTCAAATCATGCAATCAGACATTCAGCCCATTTAAAGGGAGGAAATTCGTCACTTTGCTGTTTTGGTGTCATCGTGTGTCCCATACTGAACACGGACCAGAGAAAGCAAAGGAGAGAGTTGCCTGAGGTGATCAGAAAGAAAATGATAGACATGCAGATTAAAGGCAAAGGCTAGAACCATCTCCAAGCAGCGTGATGTTTCTGTGAGAACAGTTGCAAATATTACTAAGAGGTTTAAGGTCCATGGGACTGTAGCCAACCTCCCTGGATGTGACCACAAGAGGAAAATCAACCCCAGAATGGACAGAAGGATAGTGAGAATGGTAGAAAAAAAGCTAAGGACAACTTCTAAAAGATACAAGCTGAACTTCAAGGTTGAGGTCCATCAATATCTGATTGCACAGTCGGTCACTTTTTGAGTGATGGTTGGCTCAATGGAAAAAGACCCAGGAGGACTCCACTGTTGATAGAAAAACCTATAAAATCCAGACTGGAATTTGACAAGCCACAATGCTTCTGGAAGAATGTCCTTTGGACAGATGAGAGCAAACCGGAGCGTTTTAGCAAGTCACATCAGCTCTAAGTTCACAGACAAAGAAATGAAGCTTTCAAAGAAAAGAACACCAAAACCTACTGTGGAACATGGATAAGGCTTGGTTTTGTTTTGGGGCAGCTTTGCTGCAATCTGGCATGAGGTGCCTTCGGTCTGTGCAGGTAACAATAAAGACATTCTGACAAGACATTCTGGAGTGAACCATACTGACCAGTGTCAGAAAGCTCTGTCTCAGTCTCAGGTCATGGATACTCCAACAGGATAATGAGCCAAAATACATAGCTAAAAGCATCCAAGAATCGCTAAGAGCAACACATTGGACTATTCTGAAGTGGCCTTCTATAAGCCTTGATCCAGTCAAACATCTATGGAAAGAACTGAAACATGCTGTCTGGAGAAGACCCCTTTCAATCCTGATATGGCTAGAGCAGTTTGCTCAGGAAGAGGGGGCCAAACTACCCATGGACAGGCTCAGAAGTCTAGCAGAGAGCTCCAGAATCGCTTGTTTTCTAGACGAGAACAGTCCAACAAAGCTCACCAGTCCTATCCACTTATTTCTTCCATAAACATCAAGTCCAAGTTTTAAGAGTCCTTAAAGTCTTAAAACTCCTTAAAGTCAGTGATTGCTTCTTAAAGTTTTGCAATAAAATATTAAGTTAAGGGTCACGTTATTTTTGTCGATGCCCTTTTCATTTGTGTTAATATTTGAAAAATTCTGTTGGATCAAAATGAAATAAATATGGAACAAACAATGATGGGTTCCAATTACTTTTGTCAGTTATTTCGGAGACAATTGTGGGTTTGCGTTTTTTTGTGGAGTGGTACCACCGAATTTGTCCACATCTGTATGTGAGAGAGATACAATCCTTTTAGAGAAGTGTGAACAGCCAAAACAAACAAATGGAATCAGAACTATACCAGACATTCACTTCTCGTTTTAAATCCAATACAAACATGCCACATTTGACATGAAGTAAAATTGAGTGGAAATTTGCCTTATTTTACTTCACTTTTTAATCAGTTTCTGTCACATCTCTGCATCGGAAAATCAACATGGATTACAGTGACACTACAGCGTGCCAATTTAAACAAAGCAAGGTGGTGAGCTTAGTCAAAATTTAGCAATTATAGCCCAATTGTGATTCGTTTGTGTCATTCATTTCACAGAAATAGCACACCTCAAGGATGGAATTTTCCACGAGAGTCTTGTGTACAGACATTGCAAAAGCTAATTCTGGATTTGCTTCTTGAAAAATGTTTGCTCAATTTGATAAGATAGCATCAATATGAGCACAAATATCATTTCTGATTGACTGTGTCACATAGGGGCTTGGATATGGAAAAAAAATGGTTAACTTTCATTGAATTTAGTGTGTTTATTCAATTAATGATGCGGCCCTAATTTATTACTTCAATCGAGCTAAAATGTTTTGCTGCCTATTTATTTGTACTCCGCATCTGACGTGTCTCATTTCAGTGTGCAACACTGATGGATTCCACTTGCCCTGAAACTGCTTTTCCACCTCTTCTCACCGTATTTGTCACTGACTACCCCAAGATTAGCAGGAAAGAAGTTCAAGTGTGAATGCAGAAAACGAATCTTTAGCAACCCATTGCACTTTATGGTTTTGTATGATTGAAACATGTCATCAGCCAGCTGAAGGTAGTTTGGTGCAGAAGTCTACGTGACCATCATCATCATCAAGCCCTTCCGTGAGAACCCTAAATCCAAAGAGGACTGTTTCACTTATGTTAGGTAGAATGTCCCAGAGGGGACTGGGCGGTCTCATGGTCTGGAATCCCTACAGATTTTATTTTTTTCTCCAGCCGTCTGGAGTTTTTTTTTGTTTGTTTTTTCTGTCCCCCCTGTCCATTGGACCTTACTCTTATTCTATGTTAATTAATTTTATTTTCTTATTGTGTCTTTTATTTTTCTATTCTTCATTATGTAAAGCACTTTGAGCTACTGTTTGTATGAAAATGTGCTATATAAATAAATGTTGTTGTTGTTCTGTAGTTGCCAAGACAATCCTCAACAACATCCACGAATGCCTTCCATGCGAATTTCCCTAGTCCCACTAGTAGATCTTCAAACCGCTTGTTATTGATGACACTTTTGATTTGTGGACTGACAAAAATGGCCGTCTTAAACTTGACATCAGTTGTAGAAACATCGGTTTCAATTATCGAAATCCTTCATTACCCTTGTTAATCACTTTCAAAAAAAGTCCAACTTTTATATTAAAATATTTTTATAAAATATCTTTGTTGGGTTGATGCTGAGTGCGGATGATGTACTACACTTTGGTGCCCCGGGACAAAATGCTTATGGTACGTCCAGTTGTTTTTAATGTAATGAGACACTTTGGCATGGCTGTCCCATTTGCAAGGTATAGCCGAGCAGCATTTCTAGTAGCAGTGCCACTAGTATTAGCTAACCCGACCACAGATATTCCAGTTGTAGCTGTTTCACTGTACATGTTTACTCAGAATACAAGAGGAAATCAAAAAAAATAGGTGATTGTAATAGAACAGTACGTGAGAGGAAAATTTAAAGGTGAATTTTGTCATCAACAGGGCAGACTTCATAATATACAGCCACCCAAAAGTGTGGAAGAAGCTGTCCAACATAATCGAAGAATACGCTTTATCATAACAAGCAATATTTTCTTTGTGTGTCTTGGTTCATAATAATAATAATAATAATAGATTTACATAGACCACCACTTAATGAAAATGTCTCCCTGATTAGTATTTTTTATTACCAATTTTTATACCATAATTTATTCATCAAAATGAAAACCAACATGGTCTGCACGGTGGACTTTGGCCAGCCATTAGCACAAAAGCCATAGAGATGCAAATTGTCAATTTAAATATTTATTAAAAAAATAATACATTTATACTTTACGGACATAAGCATATATTGTTGATGTACCAAATAGCCTGGCAGGAACATTAAGAAGTCTATTTAAAATGTTGCTGTCTCCGAGGAGTTCACAGGTTTGACTACCATGATCTATAGAAAATGGTCAGAAGTTTAAAGAATAAAACCCTCACTCATTGAAATATACTGAAAGAACTCAAAACATGCATGATAATAATTACTCATTGATGACGTTATGCAGAATAAATAATGAATCACCCTCATCAGGAGGTGTTTGGTACCTGTCATCTTGCAGACCACTTCTACAGGTCCTTCGGTAATCCCATCATTCCTACACAGGGCTCCCTTATGCCTTTCCTGTTGGCTCCTGTCACTGTTATGTCATCTAGAAGCAGAGAGAACCACTGCTCCAATGTAACTGCCATTTTGATAAAATCTAACAAAATCTTCTTTTTTCCAGAAGGTTCTAGCATCAGTTATCATTGTACTTCTATCTGTCAGATTCTCAATTTTTTTTCTCCAGATGCACATTGAGGAAAGAGTTGAGCATTCGATACTGGTGCAAAACCAATTGAGCATGGGGTACTGGTGCAAAACCATGAAAATGGGAGTCGTGAAACAGGCAATATGGCCCAGTAGTGGCTACTGAAGGAGCCATTAGTCCTTTCTAAAATATAGAAGTGCAAGTATTTCTATTGTATTGTGATTTGTAAATCTCTTTGGATTCAGTTTTTTCACTGCTACGAAAATAAATATGATTGTAAATATGATGCAGGAATTACAGAATAAATGGGAACGATGAAGGAACACCCAAAACGTGCGAAGAATTGTCACAGAAGATTATGAAGTTAGACCTGGAGTGCTGCATTCACTTCAGGAATTCAAACACCAAGTTTCGATGAAATGGGTCAGCCTTGTGTTCTTCAGATTGGGAGTATGGTGAAAATAAATGAACAATGTAGGTACAGTCTCACTTAGGCAAGTAGGGACGACTCTTTGGTTGCAATGATCTGGTTCTCTTGTGTCTCCGGGCTTATCTTCCTGGTAAATGGAGTAGTAAGGAGTAAGACAAAGCAATATACGTTCGTGGAAAAGCTCAAAATAATGTCATTCTTGGTAGTGTGCGAAGATCAAGTGGTCACGTTTAATGAAACAGGGGAGAGGCCGCTAGGACTCCATATTGCTTTTTTCACACGTCCTTTTCGCACATATATCACTGAGCTTCTTCTTCTCTGCAATAACTAAGGAAATAAAAATGATTAGAAATGAAGGGTCAAAGATATTGTAGGCTTAATAAAACACACCACCCTTAACGTAGGAAACATTATCACAAGACTTCAGCCCAAAACAGTTAATCGCTTGCTATTAACTGTACTTTGACAAAATAACATCCAGCTTGATGGATGGCCGGGAGGTTGTCATGAAGGAAGATCGGGTAGCAGATGTGCACAGGGTAATGCCTTTCCCGGGGCGCAAGATGGCAGCAGCACGTCAGATTCCCACAAGGCTCCAGGGCAATTGGAGTTTGGCCCAGCCCTGTTGGGTTCAGTGGGAGCCTCCAGAGGGAGCTACAGAGCCCTACTTTAGGTTTCCACCACATCTAGTAGTGCTTCCAGACGATGCTGATGAGCCATCTGAAGTGCTCCGTGGTGCAGAATAAAAGGGGCCACCTCAATTCACTCGATCAATCAATCAATCAACATTTATATATATAGCACATTTTCATACAAAAAAAGTGCTTTACAAAATGAATAGAAAAGTAGAAGACACAATAAAAAATAAACATAAGTCAACATTAATTAACATAGAATAAGTAAGGTCCGATGGCCAGGGTGGACAGAAAAAACAAACAAAAAAAAAAACTCCAAATGCTGGAGAAAAAAAAATAAAATTAAAAATTAAAAATAAAAATAAAATTAAAATAAAATAAAATCTGTACGAGTCAAGAGTCGGTAGGAAGGGGGACAAAGCTTGCCAGAGGAGGAGTGGCGGCGAACAAGAAAGAAACAGACAGGACAAGAAGAAGAAAAGACATTGCTGTGCGCTTAATACTGTGCTGTATAATGAGTATTGGTGGGGAACGAACAAAGTGTTTCCCACTTGAAAGTAAAATGTGTGTTGTGCTGAACTTGTAATAATAATAATACATTTTATTTATTTATTTATTTGTAGGCGCCTTTCTAAACACTCAAGGACACCAAAAAATAGATAAAACACAGATTATAAACAAAACTAAAATACAAAAATTAAAAGCAGACAGAGCAATTGTAATCAAAGAGAAAAAGCACTCTTAAACAAATGAGTTTAAAGTTTAGATTTGAAAATTGAGAATGATTCAATATTTCTAAGCTCAGGTGGTAGTGACTGCGGTGGGTTGGCACCCTGCCTGGGATTGGTTCCTGCCTTGTGCCCTGTGTTGGCTGGGATTGGCTACAGCAGACCCCCCGTGACCCTGTGTTCGGATTCAGCGGGTTGGAAAATGGATGGATGGATGGGTGGTAGTGAGTTCCAGAACTGGGGAGCCCAGCAACTGAATGCTCTGCTCTCCATGGTGGTAAGACGGACAAAGGTGATAGTCAAGTGGATGGAGGAAGATGATCTGAGGATCTAAGGGTACAGGAGGGAATGTCAGCATGGAGAGGTCAGGCAGATATGGAGGGGCAAGGTTGTGGAGATCCTTAAACGTTAACAGAAGAATTTTGAATTGAATGCAGAACTTAACCGGAAGCCGGAAGCCTGCTGCAAGACGGGAGTGATATGGTGAATAGAGGGGGGGTTCTAGTAATGATGCGGGCAGCTGAATTCTGGACCAGTTGAAGCTTATAAAGAGATTTGCAAGAAAGACCAAAGAAAAGGCAACTGCAATAATCCAGACGAGAAGTGACAAGGCAGTTGTGTGGGGAGTGATGGAGGGGCGAATACGATTAATGTTACGCAAGTGGAAATACGCAGACCGGGAGATGTTATTGACATGGGATTGAAAGGATAAAGTACTGTCAAGAATGACACCCAGGCTCTTAAGCTGTGGGGAAGGCGAGACAGAGGAATTATCAATAACAAATGAAAAATGATCAGTTTTGGATAATGTTGATTTTGTACCAATGAGAACCTCAGTTTTGTCACTATTTAATTTAAGAAAATTTGAAGAAAACCAGGATTTGATTTTTGCTATGCAATCAATAAATGAGGAGGGTGGAAAGGAAACAGTAGGTTTGCTAGTGAGATAGAGCTGGGAGTCATCAGCGTAACAGTGGAAGCTAATGTTATATTTACGAAAGATATTACCAGGGGAAGGAGGTAAATAATGAAATGATTGGGCAGGACAGAGCCCACCTGAAGTAACAGCAGTGGGTTGGGTTGGGATGTGAAAGTTTTAAGCTGAGCAAACTGAGTGCGGCCTGAGAGGTAGGATCTGAACCAGTCTAGTGGAGTGTGGGTAATGCCAATCGAAGATAATCTATTGAGAAGAGTAGTGTGACAAATAGTGTCAAAGGCTGCACTCAGATCAAGGAGGATGAGAATAGTGATTAAACTTGTGCCTTGTGCCCGTTTGTTTTGGGTTTGGGGAGCTGGTGCGCCCCCCTGGTGGCCACACCAGTTAATTGCAGCATGGTGGCACAATAAGGAGCCCAGGGTTACCTCCTAGGTCCTCCCTTTGTGGAGTCTTCAAGTCCTCTCAGTGTCTGCATGGGTTTCCTCCAGGTGCTCCAGCATCCTTCCACTGTCCAAAAACATGCTGGTTAGGTGACTTGGTGATGAAAACTGTCCCTAATGTGTGTTTTTGTGCGTGTGGTGTGTGTTCACCCTATCCTTAAAAGGGGCATGTAAAGGATAGTTATGCTTTCTAACCATCTGCTTTTTTATTTTCCAGAGATTGTTCCTGCCTTACGCTTTATGCTAGCTGTCTCAGGCCTGAATTAAGCAGGTGAGAAAATGACATGACATGGCGTCCAGTTACTTGTGCACCATGTTCCTTTGTAATTATAAAGGCGTTCTTCCTCCATGTACGTTTTTTACAGCCATTGTCCAGTTTGATGCTTTTGCTGTGTAGTGCCTTTCAAGAATACTTATTACATTTAAAAAACTTGATTATTGGAAGAAGTGGAATAAACGTGACCAACTGCTGGCTAACTAACAGGATAGAGATTTAGTCATCAACGGCATCAGTTCTGAGTTTGGTGTAAAGGGCTAATTTTCCGACTGCTGGTATAGATTTTGGTGCTAGCTAGGCCAATGTGCATTTTACAGCTTCAAGGGAGACAAAATGGATGCTAGTAAAAACAGACCAAGAAGTCTTACTTCTGTGCCATGGAAAATTATGTAAACTATAATAAGAAATTAATTAGAAAGCTGCCTATATGGAAATAACATACTAAATAACAGTCAGCATGGGTTTATGAGAGGAAGATCTTGCCAAACCAACCATTTAGATGATTTTCAAACAGGCAACTCCAAACATTGGCATAAGCAAAGCATACAATATAACTTACTTGGACTTTCACAAAGCATTTGACTCAGCCATACTACACCAAAGATTCATTCTGAAACTAGAAGCTGTAGGCATCAGCACTAACTTACAAAACTAAATCTCGAGTTGGTTAGTTGGCGGAAGACAAAGAGTAGAGATAAGAGAAGAATGGACCACATGGAGCAAGGTCATCAGTGGAGTCCTAGGGGCCTGTCCTTGGACCGTTACTTTTTCTGATTTATACTTAATTTCATTGATTCTGGTATTGTTAGTAAACTTGTAAAATTCATAGATGACACTAAAATTGGAGGGATGGCAGACACTGAGGAGGCAGCAAAAAGAATTCAAAGACCTTCAGGACTGGGCAAACACATGGAAACTGTAGTATGACACAGAAAAGTGCAAAGTGCTACACGTGGGCAAAAGGAACGTCAATTATTAAAATAAGATGAGAGACACTGAGCTGCAGGAAGCAACCTCTGAAATGATTTAGGGGTTCATGTTGACAAATTTTCATCACCTAAGTAATGTGAAGAGGTGATTAAAAACGCAAATAAAATGTTAGGTTATTATGCTCATACTATATAATGTATTAATAAGACCATATATGGAGTACTGTGTCCAGTTCTGGTCACCACACGATAAGACACAAGCAGCACTTGAAGCCGTGAAGAGGAGAGCAACCAGGTGCATCATGGGACTTAAGGACGTGTCATATTGTGACAGACTCAGAATTAAACCTGTTTAGTCTCGAGCAGAGAAGACTGCATGGAGACCTAATCCAGGCCCTCAAAATCCTCAATGGCATTGACAAAGAAGATCCAGCGACATTCTTTCAGCTTAAGGGTGAATCGCGTACTCAAGGACATCAGTGGAAATTAAGCGGAAGTGCATTTAGGACTGAAGGCAGGAAGAATTTCTTTACACAAAGAGTTGTGGGATTCTGACAGAAACTACAGAGTCATGGAGTTGAAGCAGAAACCTTGACAACCTTTAAGAAGTATGTGGATGAGATATTGGGACAGCTTAGACAACAAATGGGCTCGATGGACTGAATGGTCTCCTCTCGTTTGTCAAAGTTCTAACGTTCCTAATTGTTTTATAACCACCATACTACAGGTGACATAGCACTGGCCCAGCATCCTATTAGCCTTCCTAATCGCTTCTGTCCAATGTCTAGAGGTGGCCAGAGACGTGTCCATCAGTCTCATAAAGTGTACTTTCAAGTTTCAGAGCCCCCCTACCCCAATGTGTAATAATATCTCATTTTTGCTGCAAATTCAATTGCACGTGAATTGTTATTCTCATCACAACATGAACACATTTCCAAAACAAACTGTGCTTAGCTTCCAGCAAAATTTGTTTCATTCACATAAGATGAAGTACTGCATGTTTAATCCTTGTCTGGAGTCATTTGCATTCATTGATTCCACAAGCCTGAGCTTGTCATTTAGTATTTAAACGAAGATCTATAGTGAAGAAAGAAAAATAAAAAAAATCACTGGACTCACATCCTATCAAGTGAAGACATTTTGTTGAGCCGTCAGCCATGTGTTATTCTGATAGTATGTATTATGATGATCAGTTTGACCATCTTGGTGATTGCAGTTCTAAAGATACATCAGAAACAGCCAAGAGGTGAAAAGTGCATGTGATATGCAAACCCTCAAACAGGTTAAGGCCTTCTAGAGTACTGAGATTTCCTACTTAGCATATGCATCATGCCACAGTGATGTGACTGACAGGCATAAATCAAATTGATTTTTCTGGTTGGCGATAGGACTGCATGCATTACTCAACTGCAGAAAAGAGACTTTGTAATGAGTCAGGAGCGTTGGCATCCTCTCTGTCCATTTCTGTACGAGTAAGTGAGAATTCATGGTATTGCTGGTGATGCAAAGGAGATGTTGCACGTTAAAGAATCTGAAAGAGGTCCAATCGAAACAGTCAAGAATAAGAAATGGTGAAGCTTACCTGGGAAGCTCTCTTGTAAAAGGAGGAGTAGAATGATGACATTTAAAGGAAGAAGAGCACGAGACATGGGATGTAGCCTCGATGACCTCCATGTTAATCAGGACATCCTGGTGAACCCAAAGCTGTAGGGTATCTGAAAGGAACAAAATGTCTGGGAGTGGGCTTGGCTGGTGCCTTGAGATGTCTACCGGTAGGCCATTCCAGTTATGTTTACCCCTTTGAAGAGCACTCTGCCACCAGTTCTACCATACATTTTTTTATATGTCAACCGAGCCTTTTTTCTGAGGTGACATCTATAAGGACTAGATCTATTCATAGCAACTGTTCTGATGTTCCTTACTTCAAATAGCTTTCAAAATCAGCTTCACCTTGCACTACTCACAAGGGTTAATGCTAGACTTGGAATGAGCAAGTATTGTTTTATTCATTAGATTTTATTGTTTTTTGTGATTATTTTTGTACTGTTTCATCAGATTTTGCCCTTGGATCTTTGTTTTGGCATTTATTCACTTTAGGATTGCCTGTCAGCAACTTGTTTTTTTTTTGCCCTTTGGAGCTTTTCTTGTTATTTCTTCACTAGCACAGTAAAACTCCCCATTTATAAAAACAGGATTAACAGTACAAATGGTATGGCCGTCTGTTTTAACCGCATTGTTCGTTTTGTGGCAGACGGCTGGGACCCCTTTGCACTGGAAGGACCAAGGGAGAGAACATTCACAGGGCATCATCTCCCCCGGAGTGATAGATGGCAGCCCCCCTGGGTTGTTGCAGCACCACCGGGCTTCATTGGAAATTGGGTGTTCGGTGACTCTGCCCTGTTGGGTGCTGTGGGTGCCACCAGGGACTGGGGACCCCTGCTTCATGAGTAGTCCTTTGGGACACCAGCAGTACTTCCGGGAATTGCATAAAAGGAGCTGCCCGACGCTACTCATGGAGCCAGAGTGAGGAAGAGGAGGACAAAGCTTTCTGATGGAGGTGTGGAGGCAGAAAGAGAGAGAAAGAGAGAGAGAAGAACAAAGAAGGCAGAGTGTCATTTATTTGCTGTGCTTTGTACTGAGCTGCGGTGTGGGGAATGACTGGGACACGTTTCCCCAATAAATGAATGTGTTGTGCTGGAGTTGTGCGAGCGTCTGTCTGTGTCGGGTGCTGGGGACACCCTCTTGTAGACACAGGAACACATTATGTCCAGGCATGGATGCCTTACATTTTATGTTTTATTGATTTATATACATAGAGAGATTCGTTTAATAAATATTTTCATTTAAAAATGATAATCATTTGCCATTTGGTCACAGGCTAGAGGTCATCAATGATTCGACCGTCTTTTGAGGAATTTTTGAACATTTAAGTTTGATGGTGAACTTCTATCCATTGTTGGGCTTAGTTGGGCTGAAGTCGACTGCAGTAGTTTGGAGTGAGTTGGACAGGGTGAGCCTAATTTGAGCTAGCTAGTGAGGGTCCTGGCCTGATTTCATTGCTTCTTTTACAGGTCTTCACATCTTTTTGTCCTATTCAAGTCTAAAACTCACAACAATAAGTACCTATAAATCCACCTCTGCTTTTATTTTAATACAACATGGCTTTATCGCGATTGTATGAACACTTTGGTACTTGCACTCCCAAATGGAGACCAGTCGATGCAAGTATTGATGGAAGGTTGGGGGATTCAGAACAGACCCTATATTGGTGTGGTGATCCAAAAAATCAGAATTAGCAGATTTGTATAAGAACACTTACAGGCAGGTAGCGTAAACCACAGATGGGGTTTTGTAACAAAGCTCAGAGTGACGGCCGCAAGATGCTCTTTGAACCAATTACACATTTTAGCCTTACTGAAAAGGTTTCTTTGTAGACTAATGTCATCCCCAGTCATTATCCTCTTTACCATGCAGTTATAGGATATATAGTGACATTCTTTTTCAGGCACTCCCACCCAAACAAGACAGGTGCACATCATTTACCTACAGGTATGATCTGAAAAACTAAATTTTCTAGCATGTTAGTAATCCAGAGAATGAGGGGAAAAACCTGTGAAGTGCCTGGCTAGGTTGGTTTAATGTGCAGCTATTCTTTCATGTCTGTACTGCATGCTAGTTAAAGCATACTTGGCATGGCAAAATTCTTTTTCCTCCCCTAGAGCAGAGTGCTGGCTTTGAAAGTGATCGCTCATCTATGTTGTCTATCTGGGTGGGAAAGTGCCTACATCAATTTTGGATCTAGTCACTTAATCTGGAAATATCTATATCACACACACTATTCCATCTGTTGTCCTTGTAAATCCAAGTGATTGCCAACTTGGAAGATGTAACGGTTTAATAGAATTAAATGTGTAAAAGCAAAATAAAGGGCTTCTTAACTCTTTGAAGTCTTCTTTTTTTTTTTGTTTCATCAAACTCCTTTTTACTGGCTAGACTGAGAAAAACATAAAATGAACAAAATGGTTTTTAAGCAGCACTCTCATTGTCACTTTCCTATGACAGCTCAAAATCCTCATCTGACAGGGCAGAATCCGAGTCATCGACAATACTCAACACATCTCTGGGAGAGGATTTCTTTTGATGAGAGCGGCTTTCCGGCCTTTGACGGAATGAAAATGAATGGTGATTCATCTTTATCTCAGGGTCTTTGCTGTGATCTAGTGGATAAAACTAATACATTTTAGGTGATTTTTCTTGGCGGTTAGCCTTCAATTATTTATGTGTCGACTCTTGTCGACACCCACCTTGAGTGTTAATGCAATGACTCAGTCAGGCAGATAAAACTAAAATATTTTTTTTCCTTTAGGTTTCTGGGCTGTTGACGTAATCTTTTAACACAAGAATTACTAACGCCTACGAAAAACTTGTATTCCCGGTCCACCTTTAATCCGTTTGCACCTCTCTGTCAGTGTCTTTTGTCTTGTAAATGTGTCGATCAGCACAAGCAGCCTGTTATACCATCCCCAAATGTTTAACACATACCTAAAAGACAAACTTTTTTCATGTTTTAGTACTAACAACAAAATAACATGAAGTGCATAATGTGTGAAGACTGAAGTCCAAATATCAAATAAGCACTTTCACAAAATATACAAGTATAACAGAACAAATGCACTTTAATTCAAGACTATAACCAAAGAAAAAGAAATCAGGTTAATGTACTTCATTGTCATGATTGCTTTGGTAGTACAGCGATAAGAACTGCTGACTCATAATCGACAAGGGCATGCTCACAAATTACACATGTAACGCCATGAAAAGTGTCCACTGACACTTCAGTACGTAAGCAATGGTGCGAGAATGAAGTCAGCCTTCTTTTTTGAGCAAATACACCATCCAGATCTAAACACTAGCGTGGAGAGTTGCTCGTGTACTGAAGAGCCTATAGCTGCAGGTGGAAGCTGCCATCACACCTTTGACCTTACTGTACTTTGTATATAAAAGCCAGATTGAATGTTATTTACCTATCTACCCTCATTTATTTACTTACTTCCCACACCGTAAAGTCACAAGTAGTTTGTGGAGCTTCCTGTGTTTGATTGACAAGGGCATGCTCAAAAAATACATGTGTACTGAAGTGACTTTAGCTGCAGGTGGAAGCTCCTGTCACACCCTACACAACTGTATTTTATCTTATTCAGGAAAAGATCCCAGTCGCCCCACGGGAGAAAGACTTTCCAAGACTAAGGTCATAAAGCTTGTGAAACTGTTTCTGGACAAAGACAGAACCATAACAACAGTTGCGTGGATTTTGCTTGTGCCAATCGACACATTTACAACACAAAAGACGCTGATGGAGAGGTGCAAATGGTTTTAAGGTGGGCCAGGATTACAAGTTTTTTCATAGGCTTTGGTAATTCTAGTGTTAAATGGCAGACGTCGGGTATCTAGCTGTGTATGTTCATTCCTCAAGTCTATTCTTTCATCAATGAAAAACTGCATCAGAAAGAGACAAGGACCTAAATAGAACCACAAACTAAACATTAGCGCACTTCATCAGAAGAGGTGGGTGACCATATTTGTGATTGTGTGCATCAGAGGTCAAAACTAGAACAACTCAATAACAGCCAGACAGATGACACTTTAGGAAAGGCCTGGCTGTGCACGTAAAAAGGACAATGAAGCTGCTGCTGGAATGTGTTATGAACCAAAAACCTCCAAAAATTCCCACTAAAGGTGAATTTACTGTCAAACCCTGGCTAGTAATGACAGTGAACACAGCATCGTCATAAAATAAAACACTGTGTTTCCTAAAAAATGCACTATTACCTCTAAAGTGCACAAAAGACATGAAGATGTTGCCAGCAAGGCAAACCAAGGTGAACAAAGTCCCACTACAGAATCTAAAGAAAGGCCAAAGAATGTCCAAACATTTACAAGCTCAGAAAAATCACAGTAACTCAAACACTCCCAAGCACGTTCAAAATGAACCACCAGGAACTATGGAGGACCTTCTGGATTTGTTGGGCGGAGGACAGTTCCTGGTGGTGATTGGCGGGTGGCCTCACTTCTTAGGGGACCACCCACAAAACACATGGAACCTAGCACAGTCATAGAAAACAAAGCCGACAATAAACAAATATAACATTAATATACCTCAACTACTCAGAATTAAACAAAAGTGGACTTCATGGCCACCATAAAACCCCTTCAAATTGCTCCTAGGCAAACTGGAAAACAAATAGCGACCGGTGTGTGCTAGATTTTCCCCAAAGACCCTCTTAAGTTCAGGCCGGCTGGTCCTCCAATTAAAAAAAAAAACAAAAGTTTTACTTTTCACACTTTTTTTCTCACTTTTTAATCAAGGCACTGATAAAAGGATTTTGTTTTCATCCTGAATTCAAAATATTGTATCCATAACATCACTTGGCACAGCAAAATAAACTTATTACTTGGAAGTCGAAATACACATATAAATTAATCAAAAACACAAATAAGGCAGAGTGGTGGCTGTGAAGCTAAGGATATGCATTGGGATAGTGGATCAAATCCCGTTAACGCCAGAAGGGGTCTTACTCCATTGGACCTGTGAGCAAGGCCCAGAAATGCTCTAGGTGAGCTGTATAATTGCTGACCCTGAACTCTGACCTCCAAAGGTCATTCAAAAAGAATTTCTCCTTGGGATTAATATAGTATATCACAATGAAAAAAAATAATTAAATGAATAAATGAAAAAGTGAAAAAATACATCTAAGACAGTATAGGCAGTGTGGAGCTGAGTAGTACAGTGGGGTCCCACAAATGGGAGAAACAGAGACCCGTGGATATCTCCAGGAAAGGTTCCACTCTGTTTACAGCCAGTCCGTGCACGATAACATACAGAACTTCTTTAGCTCTGAACGATGAGACAAGGGGCTACTGAGAGCAGTAGCAATCCAGACCTTTTGGCTTCATGGCTGGCCACCAGCTACCAAAGCAAAGTGCAATTCGGTAAACTGAGATGGACTGTGGTTTTGCGTGAGACTACTTGGCGTAATCTGCAGTTATTTGCACTGTGATGGAGGCAGTACATAGCTTAGCAGTAGAGTAGCGGGGTCTTAAGGAGAAAGAAAGGTTAGCAGACATCACCAGGAGGTACTCCACTCCACTTACAGCTTGTTCTTGTCAGATATAGAAGATTTTCAGGTCTGAATGATGAGAGGGGCTTCTGAGAGCTGTAGTAATAGAGATGGTGCAGGTTCACAACCTCACACCGGCAGTTACAATAGAAATCTGTGACTAGAGATGGCCCGTGGTGTGTGCAAGCCCACAACAAAACACTTCGCATAGTTGGAAGTTAATTGCCACAAGCAGCAGGGTGAGGATTCAGAGTGTGAGAGGGAGAAATCAAGTGACATGACCAAGAAGTGCTCCATTTACAGCCATACCCTGTGTAATGAGATACAAGTGATGAGGTGGTGTCTGAAAGTAAGTTGGATAAAGGAGTCTGCTAAGCAAATAAATGTAAATGTAAATGAGACACAGTTATCCAGATGACACAGTTTGCGTCTGGCTACTGGCTGTTACTACAATGCAAATCTGTGAATGGAGACGGCCCATGGTGTGTGTGTGTGAGCCCACGACAAAACACTTGGCATAGTCAGCAGTTATTTGCACTGTGATGGTGGTCAAGTGTTGCGGAGGTGTGGAACCTAGCAGTAGAGTGGGGGCTGAGAGAGATCAGCTTAGGTCACCAGGAAGCAATCGACTCTGCTATTAGCTTGTCCCCGCACACCAAGCTCTTCTACAGCTCTGAGTGATAAAGGGAAGCTTCTGAGAGCCAAGCACAGGTCAAGGGTTTATGGCTGGCAACGAGCTGCTACCTCAGTGCAAATCTACAGAGATGGCTCATGGTCTGGGTTAAACAATGACAAAACAATGACTCTTACGAGTTCCAAAAGAAGCAACAAACCACGTTTAGAAAAAGTTCAGAAATTGTGCAAAATCAGTACCTCTGACTTAAAAAAATCCAACACTGCAATGGCAGTCAACTGCAAGATAGAAAACGTAGGCATGGTGTAACATTCAGGTGCATTTGGGAACTTAATTAACTGTTTTGAAAGTTGCATCATGCGCTCAGAGCTCTTAAAACAATGACATGCGACAAGCAGAACAGGCAGGTTGTCAGCAGCAGAAAGCCAGCAGATCATCCGACTGCTGCTCCTTAGCGTGCGTTCAGCCACCCCAAACCCCTTAACAACGCGAGCAGCGTTATATGTGCTGCGAGAAAGAGATGTAACCAAGCCCGGGGCTGGAATTAAGACAAATATTGTTTTTAAAAACGTTTTTAAAGTAAAAGTGAAAATAATGCATATGTAACAACTCCCATGAAAATAACAATCTCTATAAATTGTATACAGTGATCCCTCGCTATATCGCGTTTCGACTTTCGCGGCTTCACTCTATGCGGATTTTAAATGTAAGCATATCTAAATATATATCACAGATTTTACGCTGGTTCGCGGATTTCTGCAGACAATGGGTATTTTCATTTATGGTACATGCTTCCTCAGTTGCTTTGCCCAGTTGATTTCATACAAGGGACGCTATTGCAAGATGGCTGAGAAGCTACCCAATCAGAGCACGTAGTACATATTAAATAAAACTCCTCAATGATATACGATATGCTTCCTGTGTTGTGCTTCGCATACTTGAAAGCCCAAACAGCACATGTTGATTTTTGATTGTTTGCTTTTCTCTCTCTCTCTCTGACATTCTCTGCTCCTGACGGAGGGGCTGTTTGCACAGAGTATACAGACGCTCCTCTAAAAAATGCTAAAAGACTACCTTCACATTGCTGCCTTCCTTGTAGCTGCTTTGTCCGGCGGTGCCTCGCATACTTAAAAGCCCAAACAGCCCTATTGATTTTTGATGGTTTGCTTTTCTCGCTCTCTCTCTCTCTCTGACATTCTCTGCGCACTCCTTTGAAGAGGAAGATATGTTTGCATTCTTTTAATTGTGAGACGGAACTGTCATCTCTGTCTTGTCATGGCGCACAGTTAAAACATTTGACTAAAGGGTGTTATTTCATGTCTAGAAGGCTCTAATAATGTTAGGAAATGTATTTAGAAGGTCGTAAACAGGTTTTCTATGCTCTAACTGCGAAAATATTCGATTTATAAATAAAGAATCCTACTTCGTGGAAATTCATTTATCGTGGCAGAGTTTGGAACGGATTAACAGCGATAAACGAGGGTTTACTGTATGCTGTAAACCAAACGCAGGGGTGGGCGGAGCCCTCTAGTATTCAAAAATAACAGCATTAATAGAATACAGTTATACGTGTTCTACCTGCATTTTGTAATATTGTATAGTTAAAAATGTGGAGCCTACATAATCTTGTGGTGGATGAAGTGCAACTCAAGTGGTGTAAAAATGTCACCGATTGATGTGCTGTTGTTAGTTATCAGTTATGGATTTTCTGTGGCTAATTGTAGTTTCAAATTCTAACATAATATTTTATAAGATGCACCTGACAGAGAGGTAAACCTTCTCTTGAAGCATCAAAGTAATAGTTTTGGCTGCTGCAGTCAATGATGGAGAGTAGGTCTACAGTTTTGTGTATAAATTCTAGTGTTAGAGAATACTTAACCGTTATAATATGCAGATAATGCAGTCATGAGGTTGATTTCATTGCAGTGTAGATACTGAGAACGTGTTTGTATGACTCAGCACTTACAAAGTGACGCTTGAAAACATAATCCCTTTCCTCTTCTATTCATTTGTAGATCAGCCACAGCAGAGGAAAGTGAGCTGGTGTTTCTCTGTGCTTTTGTGAAATAAAAAACTGCTTAATTAAAACAAAATTGTTTTTGGATGAATACCAGAGGAAAAAAATACAAATTATAAAAAGATGAAGTAACTCCTCTCAAGGTGAACTGTAAACTAATCCATAGCTGAACTCTCACAGAAAGCTTTTCTGTTTTAAAGATTGATGTGTTTGAAAATTTGCCTGTGCTTTTCAATGGGAGTTTTTGAAACTTCAAAAATTTCTAAAGAATGATCTATTTGAGAAATCACAAAGAAAACTGAACATCCTTGAAAGATTCTCTTAGAAAAATAAGTGTGCTAAATTTCAGCAAAATTAGTCACCTAGCAGCCGAGTTGTTTTATGAAGAGAGACAGACATGACAGTGACGGTAGACACTAACTGCATTACATGTGAACACACCTAATAAAAGTAAAACAGGCAAGCCAGCAATCAAGCGTGAAAACTCAAAATAAAGACGACACGTGAAATGGCAAGGACTGCTACCATCCATACGACAGAAGTACTCCAGAACTCTTTGCTGTGGCCTGTCTGTTTTAAAGGGAAAGGCTTTCAGATTTCAAGGCAAGCACTATGATAAGTGGAAAATGTTGACATAACAAGTGTTGCTTGGAATTCAGACTAAAGAAGTGAGGATTCAGGACATGGCTTGTGGGGACAAAATTGGCTCAAATGCAGGAAGTAAAGGTTAATGGTGAGGGGGAACCGTATCAGAATTAGGTGATGTTAAAAGTGGTGTCGTGCAGGGGTTGGGGTTGGGGCTGCTTCTCTTTTTATTATCCATAAACGATCTGCACAAAAATGTAATCAATAAGCTGGTTAAGTCTGCAGATGATACCAAACTGGGCAGAAGAGCAGATAATATAGAATCGGCTAAAGTGTTATAGAGGGATGTGGACAGCATACAGGCCTGGGCAGCTTTATGGTGGCTGAAAGTTATTGTACATAACTGGAATGAGTGACACGTAGGAAGATGTTGGAATTGAATGCACAATGGGAGGTCTGAAACTTGAAAGTACATCATTTATGGTGGACTTGTCACTGCCAACATAAAACATTCTAGACGAAAACAGGCCATTCAGATCAACAATCCACTTAATTCTTCTAAAATAACATCAATTTGAGTTTTGAAAGTCCCTAAAGTCTTATTGTCTACCACACTACTTGGTCTCTTACTCTGACCGTCATTCTTTGTGATAAGAAAACCTTGCTAACGTTTGTGCAAAATTTACCCTCAACAAGTTTCCAGCCATGTCCCCGTGTTCTTGATGAACTCGTTTTAAAGTCACAGTCTCGATCCACTGGACTAATTCCCTTCATAATTTAAACACTTCAATCATGTCAAGACAGTGTAGAGAAGCCATTATGAAGGCTATCAGGATGCTGGATTTTATATCACAAGGTGAGGAGTACAAGCCAAGCGAGGTTATGCCTAAGCTTTATAACACATCGGTGAGGCCTCGTCTGGAGTACTGTGTGCAGGTATGAGATATGAGGAGTGACTGATAGAGCAGAATTAAAAGCTGATATAATTGAAGTGTTTAAAATGTTGTAAAGAATTGG
This sequence comes from Polypterus senegalus, assembly GCF_016835505.1. NCBI lineage: Eukaryota > Metazoa > Chordata > Cladistia > Polypteriformes > Polypteridae > Polypterus > Polypterus senegalus. The sequence continues at coordinate 31,429,801 of NC_053155.1, read as the reverse complement.
TACAGTGGATCCCAGCTATCACTTTAACTCATTGAGGGCTGAATATTTTTTGCAAGCAACTCACTTTTCTGAAAAGCACACAAACCAAAGATTTTATATGTTGCTGTGGCTGCTGTCGGCGCCTGTTCAGGGTCTCTAGTGGCTGTGTAGGGGGCCGCTTGATAGCCGGTAGGAATGCATGGCAGGCTGGCTACCTGACTGTCTTCGTATGGCAGTGTGACACAATCTGGTTTGTATCTCCTGTCATCATAAGTTGTGATTCTCCCAGGCAAATGTTGCCATAGGCGCATCAGCTACACAAGCATATTCAGCACCGCAATCAGCTGGGGACCGACCGACTGATCAGCTGAAGCTGGTTCCTCACTATCGTCCTTAGGTCACTTGCATCAAAATGGAAGTCCGACAAGTCAGAGTCGGCAGTAATGCGCAAAACGTCGTCCACTGAATATTTTGCTTTGTGCATTCACTTTGGTCTCTCCCCAGACGTCGATGCTATTTTAGAGGTTGTTTGCTTTTCACTAGTCGTGCACGGGCAGGTAATCGAGGTCAAATCTACGAAGCTGACTTTCCTTCAAGCATAGAGAGCCAAACTAAAACAAAGCAGCAAGTTTTACGGCTGATTACCATCCTCTACTCCTGAATTTCGGCAAAAGTCAACATCTGCCCTAAAAGAGTTAAAATCAACTCTGCAACAGGAACATGGGGACATGGCAGCAGTGGCGTAGCGTAGTGGGGGCGGCAGGGGCGCCGCCCCGGGCGGCACTTTTAGGGGGCGGCAAAGAATTACTGTATATTTTAGTCTTTTAAATTGAAATACCTAAATAAGGGGGCGGTGAAATTTTCCTCCACCCCGGGCGGCTGATACCCACGCTACGCCACTGCATGGCAGGAAACTTCTCAAAGGTAGATTTGGCACAAATATTTCCAAGTTTTCCTTCACACAGAGAACTTTAGAGACTTGAAACAAAATTACCAAGTAATGTGGTGGAGAGCAGGAATTTGGGGATCTTCAGATCGAAAAGAGAAAAGAGATTGAATATATGGAAATAGGTGATATGACAGAAGTATGTAGGTATTGTTCGGATTTAAAGTTGAAGTCGGAGACTTGTAGATCGTCTAATTCATGCTGCCGTCAGGGAAATTTGGGGATCTTCAGATCTCAGCTAGATGCCATTTTGGGCAATCTAGGTGAACAGGATGGACAAGCTCGTTAGGCTGACAAACCTGTTCATGTCATAATTGTTCTAATATTTATTATCACATAGAAAATATTTTTTCTGAGGAGGTTCTTTACCTTAACCATAAAGACAGAAGACACAGGTTTGTGGTCACTAGACTGGAATTGCATGTGGCTTTCATAAGACTCCTGGATGACAGAGATGTTGCTCCCAGCTGGTGACCGACCCTGTAGATGTGCTGTTGTGACATTTTTTATTCTCCACAAAATTCGGTCAGTCCATGCTGGTTTACGCATCTTCATGCTAAACAGAAAATGAAAAACTGGTATCATTGGAAGAACATTTTAAGCAATCCTTGTTAAATTTGAGAAGAAGAAACCTCACACATTCAAGGACTAATCGTCTATAAAGTGTGTAGAGTTTGGACTACATAGCCACGCATCATATCAAACAATCAGTTTTTATAAAAATATCAGTCATTCAATCGACCAAATCCTCTGGTTTCCAAACAATTTTAGGAAGTTGTATTTAATTCAATAGACATTCCGGATTTAGACATAACATGGCCATTCAGTTCCATCTACAAGAAGTTGCATCTAAATGCTGTTTAAAAAACTTCCACGGTCAAGGACTAACCTGGTGTCATGAACGTTGGATCCCACATCAAATTTGTATGTGGGGGGAAAATTCAACACCCCTTCTTGAAAGCCAGCAAAAATATCTTCTATTTTTTTCGCTTTGTTTAGCTGTAAATGACAAGAAGCAGCAGTAAGACAGAGACAAATGTGTACAGACAAGCTCACAAGTCACCTACAGCTAGGGCCAGATTAGCAGCACAATAAACTCACTAACAGGATCCTTGAGTGAACCCCACAAAAAAACAACAGGGCCGTATTCTTGGAGCTCTGCTCCTTGTACGATAGGCTGGAGTCTGTGACCTGGACATTTTGCACATGACCAGTAACTCCTATGTGGTGTGGAGTTATGGATGCTTGCATCATTTATGTTTAAGAACACAACGTTTTCCAAGAGATCCTAAAAAAACACACTCCACCCAAACATTTATAAAGGATCTACATACCGTTCAGTACCTTTTGCCCGCCTCCTAAAACTCTGGCGTGATTAAAGCACACGGACTGGCGAAACTGGGGGTAAGAGTTTTAAGAAGAAGCACTATGGGCGAGGCCTTGTGCTGCTGTTCATTACACACTCTTGAACGGGTTGTCCACAGACGTGTATTCTTATTCAAGAATCACAACCGGCCTCCTGAAACTAGAGATTTTGAAATTTGAAAACTACAGGGCACTGTTTTCGAGGTATATCTCTCTATTATAAAGAAAAAATCCTGAAGAGAAAACAAGGGCGTTTAGACGTGATCTTCACGTTAAGATCACAGAAGACATTTGAAAGAAACCACGAGATGAAAGAGATTGGCCACAGAGTGTCTCGCGGGGACCTTAAACATGAGACTTTGTGCCAAGAGATTGACCCTGGACCGTCTCACGATGACGTGGGACATGAGATTCTTGCAAGAAACGCCCTACTTACAATCAATATCAAATAAGCCAAGAGGCAGCAAAACATTCAGTGTAAAGGATTTGAGCACACACAGATCTAGGGCTCTCAGTGCATATAAAGCGTATAAGGACGGGACGTTATAAATGAAACATCAACGACTGAGCGAAGAAGAAAGCAGCGCGGAAAAAAGAGACACAAAAGCGTTGGAGAGAAAAAAAGAGCAGAAAAGAAAAAGAATAATCGACGTGCAAAATCAGAAAATAAGGAAAGTATTTATCAGCCTGAAACAAGTGGAATTGGAAAAAAAAAAAGCACGTCCAATCGGGCTCAGAATTAAAAGACAAAGTAGAACTTCATAAAGACGTTCACAAACGCTGGCACTATACACATGCAGAGCAGGTTAGAGATTATGAAAGCAGTGGAATTCGAAAGGCTCAAAAAAAAAAAAAAAAAAGGCGCGATACATATGTGGAGAAAGTTAAAGAATATGAAAGTAGGAAAATTAGAAAGTATAAAAAAGAGAGAGTAAAGATCGCAAACTGCCTCATTTAACAATGCGCCTGTCTAACTTTGGTTTTGCATAATAATCACTGCACTATTGCACCTTGACACTTAATTCTACTTTATTCACATAATTTTACTTATTTACTGTATTATGTTCTACTATACTGTTATCTTTCAATCTAGGCCTTTTTGTTAATCTAACTGATATTCTTCTAACTTTGATAAGCAGATCAGGATGCATTTCACCACGTGTTGTCCTGTATAACTATGCAGGTGACAAATAAAGGATCTTGAGAATTTCAAAAACGGAGTTTACCTCACATGCATTTATTGGTTACTTTGCAAAAAAAAAATGATTAACTGCTGATGACGAAGATCATTTTGTCTGTGCTGAAATTCCAAACAGAGAAACCTATCCTGAATTATGGTACAGTCATTAAACACAAGTCTCACTGACCTCGTTTAAAAGATTCAGCATATTGGGACTCGAAATATTCCAAATATTGTTTTTACAGAAGTTCTGAAATAAAAGTGAAACTAATGAAATAGCAACAATTCAAAGAAAAAAAAGTGTGATCCGGAAAACCAAACACGGGGGTTGGAGAGCGAAGCGAGCAGGGGTGAAGCCCCCTAGTATCTAAAAAAAAAAAAAAAAAAATGGAACTTTGAAGACAAATTTCATTGAAGTGTGCCAAAATATAACAGAATCAGTCTACTGGGAGCCTAGTTGCTTTTGTTGTGGACAGACAGACAGAGACATGGAATCCCAGTACGTGCTGTTCACATTACATGCAAACACACCTAAAAATCTGAACTATAAAAAAACTCATATTATAGGCAAATGTAAAAATTTGTTAGACTCAAGGTGAGATGGCAGCTATGTTAAAATCAAATAGAAATAACAGAGTCGGGTCCCATATCTGCATAACATGTCCAGGGTCATTACAGTTTACCAAAACCCCTTGTGTGAATCAGCAGTAGTGCAACTGGGCCATATGGACTGTGACAGAACTCCCTGATAACCTTACAAGTTCCTTCAGCAAGGCGATAGGCACATCATAATGGATTCATCTCTACAAATGCTGTCTGAAAAAGCTGATGGTCTTGTTTGGAGTGAACTGTTCCTTTTAAACCAAAGTCTTCACCACTGAACCACTGAAAACCAAAAATTAAACAGTTTAACTCGACTCCATGGGGTTTACTCGCTTTATCAATCCATTTGACTATAACAGCTCAGTTTGACTTGTTACCTGCACACCCTGCACTTCATGACAAACCTGGATTAAAGCAGAGGGAACACACCAAATTGTTAATGTGCGATGACACCCTTAGCCATTATCCAAACAACCAGCAGACATGAGAAAGGCAGCATGGGAGAATGGAAGAACAAAAGAAAAAATGTCCAACAAGGACTCAAGATTGGGTCTACTTGTGGTCTTTCATCAGCTCACACAGAATGCCAGGCTGAAAATCAGTACATGTACTGCCACAGGCTGCCAACTGAAGATTACAGACACATTTGCTCAACTTGAGTTAAGACATTTTAATACCTCACAATTTTCGCATGCTTTACTGTATGGTGTCTTCTTACCTGGTCACTTTCCCAGAGCTTGGATAGGTCTTTCTCACCAATTTTCATCTTTACAAAGTTGATGTCAAGATCATCAATTCTGAAATTCAAGTCCCCAAATAAAAAGGCAGTACTAAAAAAAAAAAAAAATACAAACCCACGGGTTAATTTAAGTAAAATAGTATTGCTGTTTCAGTGGCTAATCTTGATAAATTGATACAGCACCATTGAAAACAGTGGACAGGCTACCTAGCAATCTTGTTCACCCACCCACCCATAAGTGTGGACTTCAGGTGGTGCTGTTATAATTCGCACGATTCACAAAAACTCTAAACTGAGAGTAAGGGCAGAAATGAAACTTCACATGAGATCTGAGCCTGTGTTTTTTGGATTGAACATCTATTACAAGGAATCAGTATAATCATTTAATCATCATCAGCCTCTACAGATCAAAACAAGATTAAAGGCTTCAAAATCGCAAAAAAAAAAAAAAAGAGAGAGAGAGAGAGAGGACCTGTAAAAAAAATTGTTCCAATTTGCAAAAATTAAGCCTTTTTAAATTTCAAGATTTAAAATACAAAACATGGTAAAAGTAAAAACTGGAACCAAAATTAAGTATACTTAAAATTCAAACCTAAAATAAAATAAGTTCAAAATCCAATAATCCTTTAAAAAAAAAAAAAAAAGAGAATGTACAATGGACAGAGACAGAGACACAGACAAGAGAAGCTTTCATTAATGCCACAGCACTAGCACTGACCTGACCTATATAGCCTGGGGGCAGTCCCACTGCTGCCGGGTTTGGGCACGCCCCCCATAGGCTCAAAATAATGGAGACATGACAAACAGAACAAACTAACTTGCCCTGCATAAACAACATATAAAAAGTAACATACAAAATACTCAGTAAAGGATAGTAAAATATAGAAAAGTAGAAGAGAACAGTAGAGAGAAAACTTTCTCTGAAACATATATTACAAAAGAATAAAATAAATAAAAAGGGAAGACATTTGAGACAGGGATGACACCTTGGCTTTGACATAACAGTCAGAAGTAGTAAATGAATCTCAATCATAAAGCAAATTAAATCACAGAAAACAGTCTCTGTAGGTACTAGCGTTTTCACATTGTTTACGGAAGTATCCACACTAAAGCCTGCATCAATGGAAAAATCCACGTATCCTTCTCTTTGACATCTTGCAAAGCACTTTGAGCTAGATTGTTGTATGAAAATGCACTATAGAAATAAATGTTGTTATTGTGGTAACACTGCCTGCCAATTGATTTATCATAAAACTGTAGCAACTGGTAAATTATTTGCCTTTCCCACAGTCCAAAGACATGCAGGTTAGGTGCATTGGCGATCCTAAATTGTCCCTAGTGTGTGCTTGGTGTGTGGGTGTGTGTGCCCTGCAATGGGCTAGCACCCTGACCAGGGTTGGTTTCTTGCCTTGCACCCTGTGCTGGCTGGGACTGGCTCCAGCAGACCCCCGTGACCCTGAAGTTAGGATATAGTGAGTTGGATAATGGATGGATGGATGGATGGATGGCAAATGTATGCAGCATTCAAAGTGTAGAAATTACAATTCAGATGCATCTAAGCAACACAACAAGTGCCATGGAAAGCAACTTTTCTGTGCCTGCTATGTTAGAATATGGTTTTCTTCTTTTTTGAAGGGTGACCAATCATGGGACTGAGATTATATAATGAGCTGGACCCAATCAGGAAAGGGCCACAAAATAGGCACAAACCAATTAGAGTCTGAGTTTTCAAAAATCTGTGTTTACAGTCTACCCACATTAACACTGAGCGGAAGTTTTTAGTAATATACAGTTCTGGAGAGTGTTTTCAAAGGTCTCCATTTTTGGGTCAGGTACAAGGTAGTGTGAACAAAAGGCGAAAACAGAGACTAATGTATTTTTAAATAAACACGTATTAGTGTGGACAGGACTCAAGTTGTCCATGTTGTTTGCTAGTCTACTGTTACATGGTGCTCCTATTCCACTGGCTGCTAAAATAGCCGTATACTTGCGCTACTCAAACAATGCGATACAAAAATTTGGTCAAATTTGGTCAAAATCAAAAACAATCTTGTAATTAATCTCCAGCTGAGATTCACTTTGTTATGACGCACAGAGTACCAAGGATTGTTTGTGTAGTAAAAATCTAGGAGATGATGGAAATCGCAAGAGTTGTAGTCAAGTGATCAACACCAATGGCATCATGCAAACAAAGAATATCAAGATGGCAAGTATAATTACATTTTCTAAAGCAAAAATCTCTCTATTATAATAAAAAAAATCTTGGGAAGAGAGATGAGAAACGATTTTCTCAGAGAAACACTTTCATGTCCTTCTAGACGAGACGTTGTGCCAAGAGATTTAACCACAACCGGGGCCGGAAATAAAAGACAAACAGTAGATGACAAAGTAGAACATCATAAAGAATTCAAAAACGTTTGGTGTGATACACATGCAGAGCAGGTTAGAGATAATGGAAGTACGAAAATTCAAAAGTATCAAAAAACTGATAGTAAAGATCGCATTAGTTCAAATGGAAATTTTTAGTCGGTGAAATAACGGAACAGCGAAAAGAGATCAAATATATATTGTTGGGATTTAAACTTTAAGTCGGAGACTTGTAGATCGTTTAATTCGTGTTGTCTTCAGAGAAAAGTAGCGCTTCTTCCCAATGAAGAGGCATATCTACGAGAGAAAATTTCAAGCCCTGCAAGACAAGACATTATGCAAAGAGATTTGAAAAAATCCCGCCCACATCTAAAACATTTACAACCACGCACATGGTTCAATCATTTGTGTGAATGCTATTGTCAGACACAGTTCATGTAGTGAGAAAGAAACAATATTCATGTACGGGCAGTTATACGTTGCGTTGTCACACGGAATCAAAATTCAATACGATATTGACGAAAAGGTAAAAGCGAAAAGAGATCGAATATATGGAAATAGGTGATATGACAGAAGTATGTAGGTATTGTTCAGATTTAAAGTTGAAGTCGGAGACTTGTAGATCGTCTAATTCATGTTGCCGTCAGGGAAAAGTAGTGTTTCTTCCCAATGAAGAGGCCTATCCATGAGAATTAAAAGATTTGTTGCTTGGAGAAAGTGAAATCCACATACACAAGCGGCAGAGACATAAAGTTGCTGGCGCGTATCACAGGCTGTGTAGCAAGTGAAGCGAGCAGGGGGCAGAGCCCCCTAGTCCTAAAATAAAATAAAAATATCCACACAAGTGACTGAGAAGTGGAGTTGTTAAATGTGCCAAGCCTTCCATGTAAAACTCATTGTGAGTTATTTTGAAACATAAATCTGACACTGCCTTTAGGCAACATGATTCCTCACTCGCTTCCAAAGCAAAAGCAGTCCAACATTTTTTATTTATTTATTTATTTTTTAACAACAATTGGCTGCCAAAGTGACCGTCACATGTGTGAGCCAATACACAACTTGCAATCAGTGCAAAAACTTGACACAATGAAATACACCCATTATTATAAGGAACAGAAGCACGTAGTTGCAGACCTGATCTGACCGATTTCCTAACATAGCGAGCGATCAGTACACCGCTTCTCGATTCTATGCAGAAGTCTTCTGGAATTGGCGAGCCCCTCATCACAATATGGGGAGTAAGCCCCAGAAACGAACCCAAAAGTTCATCATCATCAATAAATAGCAGACCTGAAACCTGTAGGTTTCCAAACTGGATACTCCCAATCCTCGCCTACGTCTTGATTTTCTGTCCACAACAGACGCATTTTGTTCGTGTACCTTACTTTATTTTTATAGTCTGTTTTTGGGATATAGATTCTAATTTTGATGGCTAACTTTCATTTTGATTAACTTTGGAAATTTTTAATTCCACTACTGTTTACGTGATGCTGTTGGCTCCCACTGTGTGACCTTGCCATTACACTTGTCACATTACACATTCACGCCAGTGGCAGGTCTTCATTATCCCTTGTTGGATAAACAATATCTCATTTTGTGGGATAGTAAGTTTATTTTTTCCCCCAAGTAAACCGGAGCAGCAGGTTTGGAATTTTTGACTCGTTTTTTGTTTTTGCCCATGTCTTGCCCTTTGATTCCTGGATTCTTGTGATGCATGTTTGTGATATTGCTGGCTTTGATTCATTTATATCTCCATCTTCAGTACCATCCTGATCTTTTTGTTCTCTCACAACAATCCTCAAACACTTGTGTGTCTAATACAACAATGACAACATTTATTTCTATAGCACATTTACATACAAATAATGAAGCTCAAAGTGCTTTACATGATGAAGAAAAGAGAAATAAAAGACAAAGTAAGAATTAGAATAAGAGAACACTAATTAACATAGAATTAGAGTAAGATCCGATGGCCAGGGAGGACAGAAAAAACAAAAAAAAAACTCCAGACGGCTGGGGAGAAAAAATAAAATCTGCAGGGGTTCCAGGCCACGAGACCACCCTGTCCCCTCTGGGCATTCTACCTAACATAAATGATCAGTCCTCTTTGTATTTAGTGTTCTCTTGGAAGGACTTGATGATGACGGTCATGCAGACCTCTGGAATACAGTCATGAATGCACCCTGAGCAGAGTCCAAAGCGCACTTTAAATGGATTGATGTACTGTTATGGGTTTATCAGCTGAAATCGGATTGATTTGTATTTAGAGTCTGGTAAAGATTATCAGTTCTGTCCCAATATAGAAAATCACAGAACTGACAAAAGGTATACTAAATTTTTGACACTGTTTTAATTTAAGAGAAACACTTGAAACATACTACAGATCCGAGTCCCAGTCCGCAGCCATAGAAATAAAGGCCAATTGATTGTATCTGCGTCAGTTCCGACTCCCTTCCTATTTCCTGTTAATGAAGGACTTACACAGAAAGCAACAAAGGATATGAAGTGATCAACAAGTACCGAGTTCTTTGTTCTTTATTTTGCAATGTATGCCCTTTGTTTCTCCTACTCACGTTTTGTCAAAGTCCTGATAGGGACTCTTTCCAGGAAACTGCCTTTTGGTAATTTTCTTCAGAGCTCGTATACGGGCTTCATATTTCTGAATATGATGTGGCAGGTGGACATTCAGAAAACACAAAGCATGTCCATAGAGTGTCATTTTGATACAGACACCCCCTTTGTTACACTGCAAAAAGAAAGCAAGAGAAAATCAGTTGAGCCTGAGCATCTAGGATAATGGCGGTAACGTTTATCATGCTGTAAAAGGCACTGAATAGCCATGCAGATAGCAATGCCAGTGTTGGGTTTGTGATGTGTCGCTGGGATACGCAGACACAGACCTGGGCAAACGTTCTTCACAATGGTTTATTATTGCCACTATATTATTCCTCTTTTAAAAAGTACCAGCTGTCTATTCCCATCTATTTGTAGTGCCTCCCTGCAATTACCAAAATTACCAATAACAATACCATACAATATTCTAAGGCCTCTTAATCCTGAGCAGGGTCACAGGGGAGCTGGAGACAAACCCAGCAAGCACAGGGCAGAAGGCAGGAACAATCCCTGGCAATTGCAATGCAGAAATCATCTCCAGCAGTGAAACTCTAGTTACAACCTTAAAATACATTATTGAAAAAACCAAGAGAAAGTATTCCACTTGTAAATTTGTAGTTAAAACATTATAAATTAACCCAACAGTTTCTCAATATAATTAGCTATGCTACTCACCTAAGATGAAAGGGGTGAAATGAGATCAACGTAGACCTCAGTGTTAAACATTTGCAGTGCATCATGCAATGCATGTGTCTCTGTTATATGAAATTTGGTATAGGATACGTAAAGACAGTCTTAATGTTTTTGAGGTACCATCTGTTGGAATGACAAACGCAATGCATTTTGTTACTAAAAATGTTTGGAATGACTGAGACATAGGAACCAGACTGGCGCACAGACTTTTACCCTTAAATTAAGGTGGACTAATGGTGCTATCCATTTAAGACCAGTTGAAATCAACGTAGACTTCAGTGTTAATACTTGTAGTGCACCATCTAATGCAGCGCTTCCCAATTGGGGGTGCTTGCCGAGCAACTGCTGCTGGGGGTGCCAGAATCCATCGAGGAAGAAAAATGAAAAACATTATTTGTATAAAATCTTAATTTATTTATCCATTCCTAAATAATTAAATGGGCAGGCTATTTCGTATCAGTGCAATACGCTCCTTGTTAAAACGGATGACTCCTAATCTTACGAGCACTTAGTGCTGCGTGGGTATTATGAACTATCGTATCTTTTCAAGTTCTATTTAAATTTTAAATATAAGTAAGTTTTATTTAGTCGACAGAAATATCTTTGGTAGGAATGTAAGTTGAATTTAGTCATCATTGCATACATTTTTCTTCACCATAGAAATTTAAAGGCTAAATTCAACTTATATTCCTACCAAAGATATTTCTGTCGACTAAATAAAACTTACTTATATTTAAAATTTAAATAGAACTTGAAAAGATACGATAGTTCATAATACCCACGCAGCACTAAGTGCTCGTAAGATAAATAGATAAATAGAACCTAATTATATCCAAATAGAACTTGAAAAGATATACAGTGGTGTGAAAAACTATTTGCCCCCTTCCTGATTTCTTATTCTTTTGCATGTTTGTCACACAAAATGTTTCTGATCATCAAACACATTTAACCATTAGTCAAATATAACACAAGTAAACACAAAATGCAGTTTTTAAATGATGGTTTTTGATTATTTAGGGAGAAAAAAAATCCAAACCTACATGGCCCTGTGTGAAAAGTAATTGCCCCCTTGTTCAAAAATAACCTAACTGCGGTGTATCACACCTGAGTTCAATTTCCGTAGCCACCCCCAGGCCTGATTACTGCCACACCTGTTTCAATCAAGAAATCACTTAAATAGGAGCTGCCTGACACAGAGAAGTAGACCAAAAGCACCTCAAAAGCTAGACATCATGCCAAGATCCAAAGAAATTCAGGAACAAATGAGAACAGAAGTAATTGAGATCTATCAGTCTGGTAAAGGTTATAAAGCCATTTCTAAAGCTTTGGGACTCCAGCGAACCACAGTGAGAGCCATTATCCACAAACGGCAAAAACATGGAACAGTGGTGAACCTTCCCAGGAGTGGCCAAAATGACCCCAAGAGCGCAGAGACGACTCATCCAAGAGGTCACAAAAGACCCCAGGACAACGTCTAAAGAACTGCAGGCCTCACTTGCCTCAATTAAGGTCAGTGTTCACGACTCCACCATAAGAAAGAGACTGGGCAAAAACGGCTTGCATGGCAGATTTCCAAGACACAAACCACTGTTAAGCAAAAAGAACATTAGGGCTCGTCTCAATTTTGCTAAGAAACATCTCAATGATTGCCAAGACTTTTGGGAAAATACCTTGTGGACTGATGAGACAAAAGTTGAACTTTTTGGAAGGCAAATGTCCGTTACATCTGGCGTAAAAGGAACACAGCATTTCAGAAAAAGAACATCATACCAACAGTAAAATATGGTGGTGGTAGTGTGATGGTCTGGGGTTGTTTTGCTGCTTCAGGACATGGAAGGCTTGCTGTGATAGGTGGAACCATGAATTCTACTGTCTACCAAAAAATCCTGAAGGAGAATGTCCGGCCATCTGTTCGTCAACTCAAGCTTTAGCGATCTTGGGTGCTGCAACAGGACAATGACCCAAAACACACCAGCAAATCCACCTCTGAATGGCTGAAGAAAAACAAAATGAAGACTTTGGAGTGGCCTAGTCAAAGTCCTGACCTGAATCCAATTGAGATGCTATGGCATGACCTTAAAAAGGCGGTTCATGCTAGAAAACCCTCAAATAAAGCTGAATTACAACAATTCTGCAAAGATGAGTGGGCCAAAATTCCTCCAGAGCGCTGTAAAAGACTCAATGCAAGTTATCGCAAACGCTTGATTACAGTTATTGCTGCTAAGGGTGGCCCAACCAGTTATTAGGTTCAGGGGGCAATTACTTTTTCACACAGGACCATGTAGGTGTGGATTTTATTTTCTCCCCAAATAATAAAACCCATCATTTAAAAACTGCATTTTGTGTTTACTTGTGTTATATTTGACTAATGGTTAAATGTGTTTGATGATCAGAAACATTTTGTGTGACAAACATGCAAAAGAATAAGAAATCAGGAATGGGGCAAATAGTTTTTAACACCACTGTATTTTTTCATACTTCTTCTCAAGCAAAGGGGGTGTGAAATTGGCCTCATCCGTCACAGGGGGTGCAAGGGTAAAATGAATCAGGAAGCGCTGATCTACTGCAAGGCATTTTGTAATGCATGTAGAAATAAAATGCATTGTATTTGCCATTCCAACAGATGGAGCATCACAAACATTTGTGGTGATGAAATACATTACTACAGATGTTTGTGATGCACCGTCAGTTGGAATGACAAATGCAATTCATAATTTTATGACTTTTTTATAGAAGGACACTACCCTTCTACTAATTATATAGCTATGTTTATTAAACAGTGTATGGATATGTTTTTTAATTTAGTAACTTTTTCTTTGCTACTTGTTCATTAATATTCTTAAATAATCTTAATCTTAAATAATTTGCTATTTCTTTTCTTGTAACTTTCTCTTCCACACATTGTAGCACATTTGAGCTACATTCACGGTTTTTCATTTTTTGCCCCCCGATTTATTTATTATTTACATACTTAATTATCTACCTGTTTATGTATTTATTTATTTTAAAAAGCTACTGTAAAAAGCCAAATATCCCTCTGGGGATAAATAAACGATCTATCAATCATTTGTATGAAACTGTGCTATAGAAATGCATGTTGTTGTACTACAAACATTCTGATGCGCCATCTGTTGGAATGACAGAGATGTAGCAACTGGACTGATACACAGACACTTGTCTTTTTATTAAGGTGGATATACATTTACAGTTAAAAGTGTGGCATCTTAAAAACTGTGTAAAAACTCAGTTTAATAATCGTAATTGTAATAGCAACTAGCTAACATAGACTAAAGAAACTTAATTTATTAATTCATTTTTAGCTTATTATATACAGTGAAGGCTGGCGTCGCACTATGACTTTTCATTTTCAGCTGCACCCTGCATTTACATAATCACAAGGAAATCGTAGAAATTGTAGACAATCGGTGCCTGCTACCCTCGATCGTGTAATGTGTCACGCCTGGACGACTCAGTAATAGCGCTCTACAAATCTCTCCCGAAAAACTTGTTTGATTTCTTCCATAAAAGTTGTGGGGGGTGGACATGTCCATCTGTGACAAAGGTTCAAATACAATTCATATAATGTTCACAGGTATTGCGGAACAATGGCAGCTACAAGGAAAGAAGGAAAGCAAGAGTCCTGTGCTGTGCTAGCAGAGGAGAGTCTCGCCAGATTCTGGAGTCAACACGGGTATCTGTTTGCGGTTTCAAGCTTACTGTACAGCAAGAGAATGTAAAAAGAAAAAACGATGGAAGGAAATTGCTGAATATTCCAGTGTGACTGGCTGTCAAAAAGTGGTGATCTTGTGGCAGGATCTGAACCAACTCGATAAGAGATTAAAAACCAGGATGAAAAGTCATAAGAACATAAGAAATTTGACAAATGAGAGGAGACCACTCAGTCCATCACACCCATTTGTTTAGCTAATAGCCAAGCTGTCCCAATATCTCATCCAGATTCTTCTTAAAGGGGGCGGCACGGTGGCACAGTGGGTAGCGCTGCTAGTTCGCAGTTAGGAGATCCGGGTTCGCTTCCCAGGTCCTCCCTGCGTGGAGTTTGCATGTTCTCCCCGTGTCTGTGTGGGTTTCCTTATGGTACTCTGGTTTCCTCCCACAGTCCAAAGACATGCAGGTTAGTTGTATTGGCCATTCTAAATTGTCCCTAGTGTGTGCTTGGTGTGTGGGTGTGTGTATGTGTGTGTGCCCTGTGGTGGGCTGGCACCCTGCTCGGGGTTTGTTTCCTGCCTTGCGCCCTGTGTTGACTGGGATTGGCTCCAGCAGACCCCCATGACCTTTAGTTAGGATATAGCGGGTTGGATAATGGATGGATGGATGGATTCTTCTTAAAGGTTGTTAAGGTTTCTGCTTCAACTCCATGACACGGTAGTTTGCTCCAAAGTCCCACAACTTCTTTCTTTCTTTGGGTAAAGAAGTGCTCCCTGACTTCAGTTCTAAATGCACTTCTTCTTAAATGTCACTGGTGACCTCGCCGTTTAGTTGATTCACCGTTTACTTTTGATGAAATCCTAGTCATATACAATCAGACTAGTGGTGGTGTTTAGTCCTGTAGGTGTGACTGAAGTCTAAGAAGCAAAAAAAAATAATCACATCTAGCAGCAGATTATAATGAGCCACAGAAAGGACCAAAATCAAAATAGGTCTGAAAATATTGAAGGGACAAAAAGGCTAAATAGTCCTGTGGCAGGATGTTATCAAGTAATCTCCACGCTGTCCAGTATAAGAAGGACTCTATTAGTGACTCTTTAGGGGGAAAAGCACTCTTTGAACATTCTGCCTTAACTTTCAGCAATGGCAGACGTTCACTACTGTTAAGGTATACTCATCACCAATGATTAAGGGGTAAGTTTGGTGTTTTTCAAGTCAAACATTGTTTCATCTCAAACATATGTCACACACATGTGCCTGGGAGACACTTTCACGGCCGACAATGTCGACTTGTAATTCCACCCAAAGCCACATGTTGGCGCTGCCTTAGAACGCTTTTCCCTTCCTTCCTCCTGCTGATCTGGAAACCAACAAGTCAAGGCCTTATGACAGCAATTCCAGTTCCTGGACTCCTGGACCCACCTCACCGCCTTCATAACTGGCATCACTGCCATCTTTCTCCAATCTAACAATGGACTCGCATCTACAAAGACATTACTGACATCACACGTTACATCTGTGTTTGTTATTTTGCTTTATAACATACAGGGATTGTCTGAGGGTGCCCCAAACCTTTCTTTTGCGTTTCGTTCTCAGAAGGTTTACTTATGCATTTGCCATGCGAAACTGTGTTCCAAAAGTGAAGTGCTTTCTGTACATTTTTACATAGCAAATCCAGGCATTTCAGAATGGAAGCTATGGGGGAATGGGACGCTTGGAAAACAAAAACCTTAAAACTTATTGAATACATCAAAGTGTCAAGCATTGATCTGCAACTTGAGATTACACACATGTTGTAAAATAGCTTACACATATTATTTTTGAACAAAAAAAACAACTATTTCTAGAAAAAGACCAGCTACATGTATTACATCAGTGCTCGTCTGTCTTCGCAACAACCTTTCACCCCAGAGCGTGGCTGAAAGACAAAATCACAGTAAACTGTTCATCCACGTGCTTGATATTGTGTTGATTTACTTCCAGATTTCTGCGAGAACTCCTTCCATGAAGGGCACTTCTATCACGTAAGTGAATAGAAAATGTATCCTTACCTCGAGAAAAGTAGGACCAGGAATACGCAGTAGTAATGACCACTTCCAGATCCCTTTCGTTGTTAAAAACATTCATCTAAAACATGGAAGGCATGTTTTATTATTGTGAATCTTTTTGCTGCTTCAAAATGTTTTTATGTTCCCATGGTGCCATGTGTCCTGTAGGTTCCATTATAAAACCAGCTACGTGTTTGTTGAATTTATTGAAAATGCTTTACTTTAGAACACAATTTTTCATGGTAAATGCATACACACCATGTTTGTGAAGAAATAACTTTGACTTGAAAAATACCAAACATATCCTTTAAAGGACAAGCAGAAACAAAACATCCATCCATTTCCTAACCCGCTGAATCCGAACACAGGGTCACGGGGGTCTGCTGGAGCCAATCCCAGCCAACACAGGGCACAAGGCAGGAACCAATCCTGGGCAGGGTGCCAACCCACCACAGGACACACACAAACACACACCAAGCACACACTAATCGCCAATCCACCTAACCTGCATGTCTTTGGATTGTGGGAGGAAACCGGAGTGCCCGGAGGAAACCCACGCAGACACGGGGAGAACATCCAAACTCCACGCAGGGAGAACCCAGGAAGCGAACCCAGGTCTCCTAACTGCGAGGCAGCAACGCTACCACTGCGCCACCGCGCCGCCCGAACCAAAACATCTTCCAACTCAATCAGTGGCGTGCAGGGGGTGAGGGCCGAGGGGGCGACGGGGCAAAGAATGAATGAGAGGAAGATCAGTAGAATGGTGAGGAGGCAGAGAGAGGAGCTGGCAAAGGTGGACGAGTTTAAATACTTGGGATCAACAGTGCAGAGTAATGGGGAGTGTGGAAGAGAAGTGAAAAAGAGGGTGGAATGGGTGGAGAAGAGTGTCAGGAGTGATTTGTGACAGACGGGTATCAGCAAGAAAAGGAAGGTAGTGAGACCAGCTATGTTATGTGCAGAGTTAAAGATGCTAAGATTTGCATTGGGTGTGACGAGGATAGATAGGATTAGAAAGGAGGACATTAGAGGGTCAGCTCAGGTTGGACAGATGGGAGACAAAGTCAGAGAGGTGAGATTGTGTTGGTTTGGACATGTGGAGAGGAGAGATGCTGGGTGTATTGGGAGAAGGATGCTAAGGATAGAGCTGCCAGGGAAGAGGAAAAGAGGAAGGCCTAAGAGGAGGTTTATGGATGTGGTGAGAGAGGACATGCAGGTGATGGGGGTAACAGAACAAGATGACGAGGACAGGAAGATATGGAGGAAGATGATCCGCTGAGGCAACCCCTAACGGGAGCAGCCTAAAGAAGAAGAAGAAGAAGAATTCTCAGTGAAGCGCTCTGACCTCTACTAGAAGTGCTTGCACCAGGCCTGACTGGGACCCAAGCAGAGAAAAGAGGCCCTCCCTTGAAAACATTATGAAAACTATGTTTATCTCACATGGGACAGGAAACCCACGAGTCAAACAACCTTGAAAAGGGCTTCAGCACGAGAGAGATGCTCGGCTCCCTCAGTCCCGTATGCACCGTGAACGTGTTAAGGGTCATTTGTCCAACCTTGGTGCAGTGAAGTGTTTTTCTGAGAGTGAGTTTACCTCACTTATTTCATCTCTCGTGTTCTTTTCCTAGCTAGTCCAGTAAGGTAAGTCAGAGAAATATGTAGTCTTGCAAAATTCTTATATGTAGAGGAGTTCAGTCGGGGTTCTGGGCCTTTCAGATCTTCCATGTAACGAGAGCGTCTGACCAGCCTGGCTTTAATCAGCACTGAAAAAGAATTCCTCAAAGATGAGGTAAAAAATAAAATAGTACAATTGTTTTTGGAAAGGAGATCTAATTTAGGGAAACAATCTTAAATGAATATTTAATTTGAATAAAGTGTTTAAATATGCCTTTCTGTATCATATTCATCTGCCTTCTTTACCATTCACTTTGACAGCACCTCAACTTAGGGGGCATACAATCAAGGAGTTTGCCCCAGGTATCTTCTAGCGGCTGCACGCCACCAACTCGAATGTAAAAATAGAGACACAAAGAGAATCAAAACACAAGACGAGGTGAACGTGAATGAGGAACGTAACAAGGATTTGGAACTGCAAGACAACCAGTTTCCACGAGAATGTGGTCACCTGGAAATCCTTATTGTTAAACAGCAAAATGATTTGAAAGGTCATGTTTTTTATGAAGTGGTGAGGCCTAAAAGTACCAAGTCAAAGGTCCAGTCCTCACCACTTATCGTGCGACTTTATTCAGGTCGACTTGCCGGAGTTTCTACAAATAAAAATAAAATGCGCACACATGTTCAGGAATTGAGTTGACGGTTTTGGAAGCTGGGAGTGTTGCAAATTTTATTCCATTTACTTCATCACAGAGGTAGATAGAACATTAATTTTTGAAACAGTGAGTCACACCCAAAAATAACAGTGATAATAGAATGTAATTACATGCATCAGTGGAGTACATAATGTGCCGTACGCATTTTAATAGCACTTTACACCACCACGTATTTCAAAATGGAGCCCTAATAGTCTTAAAGAGGCTGATAATCGGTGCCTATAAAAAAGTATTCACCTCCTTGGGAGTTCCCACCTTTTCTTGTTATATAACTATGAATCACAGTGAATACTTTTTGGCTTTTTTGACAACAGAAAACAATTCCTTAATGTCAAAGCAAAAGCAGATCTCTGCAAAGGGCTCCAGCTTAATTACAAATATAAAACACGAAATCGTGGACTGCATAAGCTTTGAAATGCAAAACAAGAACACAAAATGCAACATGAATTGATTCACTGACACAATGTCTTTCTTGTGTTTCTGAGTGGATGAATAGTAATTTACTCAAACTAAATAAAGAGAAAACTGAAATTTTAGTGATTGGCAAAAATGGATATAATGAGGTTATTAGAAATAAACTGGATACATTAGGATTAAAAGTCAAGACGGATGTAAAGAACTTAGGGGTGATTGTTGACTGTAACCTGAAATCGCATATTAATCAGATCATTAGGACAGCATTTTTTCACTTAAGAAACATAAGTAAAGTTAGACCTCTTATATCACTGAAAGATGCTGAGAAATTAGTTCACGCGTTTGTTTTCAGTCGACTAGATTACTGTAATGCACTCCTCTCAGGACTACCCAAAAAAGATATAAATCGTTTGCAACGAGTGCAGAATGCAGCTGCTAGAATCCTAACTAGGAAAAGAAAATCCGAACACATCTCTCCAGTTTTAATGTCACTACACTGGTTACCTGTGTCATTCAGGATTGACTTTAAAATACTGCCTATGGTTTATAAAGCCTTAAATAATCTCGCTCCATCTTATATATCGGAATGTCTGACACCTTATATTCCAAATCGTAACCTCAGATCCTCAAATGAGTGTCTCCTTAGAATTCCAAGAACAAAACTTAAAAGAAGTGGTGAGGCGGCCTTCTGCTGCTATGCACCTAAAATCTGGAATAGCCTGCCAATAGGAATTCACCAGGCTGATACAGTAGAGCACTTTAAAACACTGCTGAAAACACATTACTTTAACATGGCCTTCTCATAACTTCACTTTAATTTAATCCTGACACTCTGTATATTCAATTAATTATCATTACTATTCATGGTGGCTCTACAATTCATACTAACCCCTACTTTCTCTTCTGTTTTTTTTTTCTAGTTTTCTGCGCCACCACCACCTGATCAAAGCACCGTGATGTCCCTACACTGATGGATTAAAGAGCTGAAGTCCACATGACCATCATCATCATCATCATCAAGTTCTTCCATGACAATCCTAAATCCAAAGAGGACTGTTTCATTTATGTTAGGTTGAATGCCCAGAGGGGACTGGGTGGTCTCGTGGCCTCAGAACCCCTGCAGATTTTATTTTTTCTCTCCAGCCGTCTGGAGTTTTTTTTTTTGTTTTTTCTGTCCTCCCTGGCCATCGGATCTTACTCTAACTCTATGTTAATTAGTGTTCTCTTATTTTAATTCTTATTTATTTTGTCTTTTTATTTCTCTTTTCCTCATCATGTAAAGCACTTTGAGCTACATCATTTGTATGAAAATGTCCCATATAAATAAATGTTGTTGTTGTTGTTGAAGAAATTTCTACAGAATTATCTGCAAACATGGATCACCAGGAAGTACATGAAGACCACCTTTTATTCTACTGTAGCAAAATATCAGCTCTGTGCCGCCCTAAAATGTGTTGCTTAGGAAATGCATAACAAGTTTGACAACCAGAAGAATTAAGATGGCATCAGAAAATGACATGAAAATACATAACTAGTGAAAAATGATCTCTAATCAAATAACAGATGCCAAAATTGGTTTCTGTGACATCACCAACTTACAGTGCACTCCATAAATATTTAGGACAAAGACACATTTTTCCTTGATTTACCTCACAGTTTAAAATTATAACTCAAACAATTCATTGGTGATTAAAGTGTACATTGTAGACTTTCATTTAAGGGGATTTGCATACATTTTAGTCACACCACGTAGAGATGACAACACATTTCAGGGCACCATAATGTTGGGGTGTCACAGGTGTTTGTGCTTCCTCAGGTGTGTTTCATGGCTTCTTAAGACACCTCAGTTTGCTTCTACCTTTTCAAGTCTGTAGTTGCCATTGGTCAACATGAGTACAAGATCTGGGCTAATAAAAGTCAAAGAAGTCATTATGAGACTGAAAAACAAGAATCAAACCACTAGAGACATCAACACATCCTTAGGATTTCCTAAATCAACTGCCTGGAATATCAATAAGAGGAAAGAACACAATGGTAGCTCAGTAATCACCAAGGGACTGGTAGGCCAAGGAAGACCTCCATTGTTGATGACAGAAGAACCATCAATGTGGTAAAGAAAAAGCCCCAAACACCTGTCTGACAGACCAGAAACAGTCTTCAAGAGGTCAATGTGGATGTGTCAGAGGCGACTATCAGCAGAAGGCTTCACGAACAGAAATACTGAGGTGACGACATTGCAGTGGTAGCCACAAAAACAGGATGGCCAGATTACAGTTTGTGAAACAGGACTTAAAAGAGCCTGCAGAATTCTGGGAAAATGTTTTGTGGACAGGTGAGACAAAAATGACCCTGCATCAGACTGATGGCGAGAGCAAAGTGTAGAGATGAGAAGGTACTGCCCAAGATCTGTTAAACATGACGGTGGGGTGTTCTGACTGCCACACTTCTCTTGATGGTGGAACTGTCAACAGCAGTCACACAATGGATTCTGAGGTGTACAATAATATCTTATCTGATCATGTTCCAGTAAATGCCTCCAAACTCCATCCATCCATCCATTATCCACCACTTATCCGGGGGCAGCAGCCTAAGCAGGAAAGCCCAGACCTCCCTCTCCCCAGCCACCTCCTCCAGGAGGACCCCGAGGCGTTCCCAGGCCAGACGTGTCCTGGGTCTGCCCCGTGGCCTTCTGTGGTGTTATGGGTCCACAGCTCGTTGAGCAAAAGCCATTCGTTTTAAATAAATGATCGCCGTGCTCGTGGCTTAGCGAGGGGACGTTGGGCCATAGTGGACCGCGGGGATATCCGTAGGGTGGGTGTTTCTCACCTAGTGCACAGGTGAGGAACTGCCCACATTCGTGATTGTCCCGTGGCTAATGCTGCAGTTGCTGTGGCCCTCGTCATTTTAAAAGAAGCGCGAGTCGGTTGTGAAGGATGAAAAAAAAAAACGGGATCGAAAGAAAAGAACGAAAGGAAAAGACAGGACGGAGGTTACAGGGAGCGAGGAATGTAGGTCGGTGAGAGAGAGAGCCGCAAAGGGCGGGCGAGCGAACTAGCGGTCACGGGCAGCTGCGAGGGCCTGGGGTGTTGGGCCTGCACCCAGGCGGTTGAGTTGGATGTCGCTCCCGCTGAGCGATCAGGTAGCGGGAGTGACCAAGGGAAGGCGACTGGCCGCAGAGAGGCCATGGGAAGGCGACTGGCCAAATGAGAGGCCATGGAAAGGCAGCGGTAGTTGGGAGGCTTGGTGGTGGAGTCCCCAACGTGGGCGACCTGGCAGTTGGTGGACATCAAGTCTCGGGGACTGGGATGAGTGCCAGACCGGAGCCAGGGATCGGGAGGTCTCCAGTCTCGTGTGTGTGAGAGAAGAGGGCAGCTGCAGAGAGCGTCTCGCCTGCTGCAAAGCCCAATTGGGAGAAGCAGGTGAGACGCTAACATAGAAGAGCACCGGATTTGTTGGTTTTTTAAAGGCTGCTTCCTAAAGAAGTTTGGTTTTTAAGGATTGTGGGTTTCTTTCTAGTGTTTTAACCTCCACGTTTTCATTTCAAGGATTATTTATTTATTTAATGAAGAACTTTAAAGTACTGCACTATTTATTTGAACACTGTTTTGATGGACTGTTTTTAATAAAAACACTGTTTCACTTTTAACCATCCCCTTGCTCAGATGCTCAATTATTGCCTTCACTGACTAGCTCACTCGGTTTCATTATCGACGGTGTTGGGTTCAAGGGTTCCCAAAATCACATGGGAGTGTGGAGCCAGAACCCACATCGTCACACCTTCTCCCAGTGGGAAATGCCCGGAACAATAACACGAGGGAGGCATCCTTACCAGATGCCCAAACTATAACTGACTCCTCTTAATGTGTGAGGAGCAGCGACTCTACTCCAAGTTTCTTCCGGATAAGTGAACTCCTCACCCTCTCTCTAAGGGAAAGTCCAGCCACCAGCCTTCAAACTCATCAAGCTAAAAAAATTGAAAATTCTTGAAGTCCAAGTTAGTCACCCGATTTAAATCCAGTTGAGCAGACCTTCCATATGCTGAAGAGAAAACCTAAGGGGACAAGCCCCGTGAAACAAGCAGGAGTTGAAGATGGCAGCATTAGACGGTTGGCAAAGTTTCACTAGAGAAGATGCTCAGCACCTGCTGATGTCTATGAAACGCAGACTTCAAGCAGTCATTGCATGCAAAGGAATATGCAACAAAGTCCTAAAAGTGACTGATTTAATAGACCCGCCATTCCTGTGTCCAAAACATTATCCATCCATCCCGCTATATCCAAACTACAGGGTCACAGGGGTCTGCTGGAGCCAATCCCAGGCAACACAGGGCCGCCAGGCAGGAAACAAACCCCGGGCAGGGTGCCAGCCCACCGCAGAGCACACACACACATACACACACACAGCTCACACTAGGGACAATTTAGAATCGCCAATGCACTTAACCAGCATGTCTTTGGACTGTGGGAGGAAACCGGAGTACCAGGAGGAAACCCACGCAGGGAGGACCCGGGAAGTGAACCTGGGTCTCCTAACTGCAAGGCAGCAGTGCTACCCACTGCGCCACCGTGCCACCCCCAAAACATTATGGTGATCTGAAATGGGGGGACAGTGTAGAAAAAGTTTTTTGTTATTTCTACACTGTGTGACTGAAATGTAAGTCTGCAATGTGTACTTAAGTGTAACTGTGGAGCAGAGGAGTAAGTCAACGAAATGTGTTTTTGTCCCAAACATTATGGAGGACCCTGTACATTTCAATATATAAAATGTCATAAACAGCCCCCCACTAGATGAGTAACTAATCCCAAATGAACACAAATCAGAATGGTGTTGTTCTGTTTGCTTTTGGAGTGCTTCACTTGCAGTGGTCAATTTTGTATCCTGGTTCTGCAACACTCGTTTCAAAACAATCCCTGGGCTGATTATTTTGGACCCCGTATTGTATGTCGCTTTAAATTAAAGTGTCTGCTAAGTGAAAAAAATGAAAACGTAAATCCATCTACATACAGAAGATCGTAAAGCAAGCTGGGATGGCGATCGCTTTATGTATACAGTAGATAGGAATAAATTCTAACATATCCCCATTTCTGCAATGTTTAAATGCTTTTCCAACATCCAAATCATATTATCTGCGTTGGGCTGGCGCCCTGCCTGGAGTTTGTTTCCTGCCTGGCGCCCTGTGTTGGCTGGGATTGGCTCCAGCAGACCCCCATGACCCTGTAGTTAGGATATATCGGGTTGGAGAATGGATGGATGGATGGATGAATTCTTCTTAAAGGTTGTTAAGGTTTCTGCTTCAACTCCATGACGTGGTAGTTTGCTCCAGAGTCCACCAGCAGACCCCTGTGACCCTGTAGTTAGGATATAGCGGGTTGGAGAATGACTGACTGAGTGACAGAATCATATTATGTGATATCATCTCCTGTTGAATTCTGCTCTGTGCCTGTAATATTTCTATTGCACTATTATATTGTATTGAGGATGATTTGTGTTCTGTTCTGTGTATTGTATTGCATTGACCCCCACTACATGCCCAACCTACCTGGAAAGGGGTCTCTCTTTGCACTGCCTTTCTCTAGGTTTCTTCCATTTTTTCCCTACTAGGGTATTTTCTGGTAGTATTTTCTTGGTTGGGGGGGCTGTCAAAAGGCAGGGCCCGTTAAAGCCCATTGCGGCACTCTTTGTGTGATTTTGGGCTATATAAACATAAATTGTATTGTATGCTTTTCTGAGAATTTTTAGTCTTCCTTATTCCTGGCAGTATTCATTTTATATTCCTCCCGAAAAAAAATGTTTGCTTTTATCTTTTAAAATTGTTTTACATTACGCCTGCAAGAAGTGATTTAGCAGCATAACATACCAAGGCATACATGTGTGTATTTCCCCTAAGAGGCGGGGCCACCTGTCAATCACTGCCAGGAACTGCCCACCTCCCTATAAACCCGTGTCACAAACAAACTGTGATTGCATTCACTACACTTTTGGCACACAGGCTTATTTTACTAAACTGGAAGAATCCCAACTCTCTTCTTTTAAGTCAGTGGGAAACCGATGTTTTATACTATTTGAAATTGGAAAAAATGAAATACTCAGCTAGAGGATGTGTACAGAATTTTTTCAAAACCTGGCAGGATCTAATCAGTAATATTTTAGAATAAGCTCTTAAAGCGCAGAGGAAGCAATTCTCTCCATTCCTCTCTATTGGCTTATCAAACTCATCACTTTAGGTATGTTTACAAGCCTTAAGTTTTACCCCGTTGGCCATGCTATCGCTCTGAGGGGTGGGGGTCGACTTGTTTTTCAATCTCAATCCTATTTTTTGTAAAAATTGATCGATTTGTATGGAATGATTACAATAAAATTATTTTTAAAAATAAATACACCCGTGTCTCCTATGGTTCATTGTGAATTCGCTCTGGAGTTGGTGAGTTCTTGTGCCCTTTTGCTGTGCTTTTTTTCGGAATATTCTGGATTTTGACCATTTTGCTCTGTTTGTTTGAACTCATTTCTAAATATCTGTATTAAGACTTGTTTGCTTTGGATTTCCTTTGTGTTACAGACAAGTCCTTCTGCCTCTTGCATACCACAGAGCATTATTGTGTGCCTCAGGCAGTTTGTGGAAATAAACCTTTTTATCTTTATAAAGATTCCTTCAGGCCGTTTTTGTGCCCAGCCAGGGCTATTGACAGGATTTCCCCCACTATTGGGCATTTACTTTTAAGGCTTACATACTTTAGGACACCCAGACATAAAACACTTAAATGTACACAGAATTATGGAATATTTTACTAGGGAAACCTACAATAAATTCATAAAAACTGCTGATCGTAACATCTTGGACTTTAGATCAATTAGGGCCGTTTCTTTTAATCTGAAAATGATGTCTGTTCGCCTCATATGCATCTCAGCTCCATTGTGCCTGTGACCATCTCGGACTCCAAATCTCCTGTGATGTACTAACAGTTCTCAGTTTGGTTTATGATATATTCAATTATTATGTGTTGATTTACACATTCTGTTACCTTGCAGTTTTATGTTGTACTTTGAATGATGGGAAATGTGTTATAAATTGTTACAAACCAATCTAATAAAGGAATACAAAGAAGAAAATGAAACGTAATGAACCCCAAGCCCTAACACTCCTTTTTCATGTACGTAAAACAACCCAGGACTGAAGAGACAGAGCAGCGGGAGCAGTAGGACAGGGGAGAAGAAGGTGACTAAGTAGACTTACTTACACAGAATCCCCACTTGCCAGTGGCCGTCGAGCCCGACTTGATACCGCGGATGTGTGGCATGTGATGGCATCTGGGAAACAACATCAGCACAATGCCCAATAAACAATGAGATTTAACCTGGATGGAAGAGAAAATGCATTTTTAAAATCTGACATGTTCACCTCGCCTCTTTCGCTAGTTACAATCTGCACACAATGTCCCAACATTCAGAAAGTCGTGTTTAAAAAGCCCACTTTCACAAAGAAACTTTATTCCGTTCACATGCCAAGACAGTCTGCTATGTTAAAAAAAAAAAAAACAGCTCATTATCTGCGCTTCTGCAACAATGTACCTTGTCTCTTATTGGTTCGGTGCCACATTATGTGATGCCGATGCCAAACTGTGCAACATCTAGCGACAGAATATCTCAAAATTTGCCAGCCCACTTCAATTTAAACGAGTGAAAACTACGGACGATGCCATATTTTCTGACCACGTGCAGATTTTCCAGCACAGTCGTGCTCGGCCCTTCTTCTGATATGCTGTCCGATGGAAACCACCGCTGCATAAAAGCTGCAATTTCAGCCCTTTTTTCTTTTTTCCATATTGCCATGGTATGGAAAACACATCAGAGATCAGACAGCCGAGCTTCTCTTTAGTTTGTGTGGCCTGGAACACCTACCTTCGTTGTTCTTCATCGCTGAGTTTATCTGCATTATGCCTTGGACGTCAGGTCTCATGCACACAGAATCTACTTCTACGATTGACAGCAACTGTGGAAGACTAGCCCTGGCGCAAACAGGCAGACACCAATGTTCCAAACGCAACACAACACACACGTTTATTTACAATATACAGTGGAACCTCGGGTCATGACCGTAATTCGTTCCAAAACTCTGGTCGCAACCCAAATTTCCCCCATAGGATTGTATGTAAATACAATTAATTCGTTCCGGACTATGTAAAAATATATATTTTTTTCAAGATTTTTAAGCACAAAAATAGTTAATTATACCATAGAATGCACAGCGTAATAGTAAACTAAATGTAAAAAACATTGAATAACACTGAGAAAACCTTCAACAACAGAGAATACTAACATTGCAAGAATTCACGCCACAGCCTTACGAACCGCTCACTGTAAACACTTTTTTTAATGAGTTTTAAGCACAGGGGAAAAAAATGAACATTTGTAAAATCCTTAATTTAAACAAAAACTAACCATAAACAACCAAGAAAACTAACCTTGCATGAGTCGAGCTCTGTCACGATGGAAGTAAGGAGGAACTGGGTGGAGAAGAGATTACAGTTTTGAGGTAAAGTCCCTCTGCGTGATGCACGTCTGACCGAGAACTAAATGTAAAAACATTGAATAACACTGAGAAAACCTTGAGCAGAGAAAGCTAACCTTGCAGTCTCTTTAAAAACAAGCCCGGTGCATTCTTTAACTGCCTTCTTGGCCTTACTGCCCGCTCTCTCTCTCTCTGCACAGGAAGAGACTGAATACGTGCGGAAATCATCGGCAAGTATGAACTGGAAGAGAAACTGGCTTGTTCTTCACCCGAGTGTGTCGTCGTGAACAGATGCAAAAGTTTGGCAAACGTTTTGGTCATAACCCGATTTGTACGTGTTCAGAGACGTTTGTGACCCGAGGTTCCACTGTATACAAGTTTCCAGTTCCACACACAACCCAGTGTCCTTTCACTATACACCCCCAAGTCCGGGCCTTCCACTAGTCCATCCTTCCTTCACCGCCTCCACTCCTCTCCTCTGAGCTTCATCCACTTCCGCCCAACTCCGGCTCATGACTGGAGGGAGACGGCCTCTTTTATGTCCACCCGGACGTGCTCCAGGTGCCCTCCGATGAGCTTCCTGATGTGGCAGAAGTGCCGCATGAGCACCCGGAAGCACCCCGGGTGTCCCTGGTAGTCCTTCCGCCAGCGCCTCTGGGTGTGGCGGAAGTGCTGACGTCCAGGGCTTCACAGTCGTCCGGGCACCCGCTGGCGGTGACCACGGGCCCCTATATAGGGTGGTCCAGATCTAATTATGCAATTTTTATTATGCTATAACTGATTACGTTTATTACATACAGAATTCACAAAAAATTATTTTTGTTGCCGATAGATGACAACACCTGCCCTGCATTCTGAAATGGCGGGGAGACGGTTGTCAGTCGAACAGCGGGTGCGATGTGTTCGCCTTTTCATAATTGGATCTGGACCACCCTGTAGAGTTGAGCTTCTATGCTCAGTTCCCGTGGCCCCCATACAAACCAGGGCAGCTGCCCTCCCCTGGTCCGGGGGAGGCGTAGTTCCTCTCCCAATCCTTCTAGGCGTCCCGGCTGGCCCACCACAAACATTAAATTTGTTTGACTATTTTGTGGCCAGTCGCAGAAGGGTCAAGGTGTCACAACAGGCCTTCACAGAAGCGCACCACTGATTGCCTTCAAGTGACTAAGATGATGTCAACGAAGGCTGTAAATGCAAATCGCTCAATATGATGGGGCCGCAATGCAGATCTGCTACCGTAACATGCCATAATGGTTTCCTGAGGTGTTTCTAAATTATTCAAAAGTATGTGGTGCTGTTATCTAATGTTTCTGTTGTCAGTGATTCTGAAAACAAGAATTTAGTACTATGAACCCGGGATAATGGAAACATTGCCTTAGAGATGGAATCATAGTTAAGTATAAAGAAATATATGAAATCATCGGAACTCCCCAGGTCGTTCAGCACAACTACACTCACTGAAGATAAAAGGAGTCTGAGCGCCTCTCTCTGGGGATAGAGAGGAAATAGAAAAGGAAAAGAAAAAGAAAAAGAGAGCGGGGAGACAGAAAGAGAGGGACAAATATCAAGGACAAGAGTTGGCAGGCAAGAGTAACACTGAAGTCTGGAGAGCAAACGGGTGCTTGGAGGTATAGAGTTGGCCATGGCGGTGAGAAAGAGGAATGGCGCTCTAGGGACAGGATCACTCCTGTTCAGTAACCAAAGAGCTTCAAGAGATCAAGATGGTGTGGAGATGGTGGACCTGGGCTTGGGTGTGCCTGTGGTGACTGGCTAAGGTGGCTGGGAGGTAGGCCTTTACAATGACAGACCACGATGGCCAGTGCCTCGGCTCCCACTGACTGGACCTGATGGGCGAGTGGGGTTGGAGAAGAAAAGGAGAGGCACTTAGGCTCAGGAAACAAAGAAGAGCAATCCGATTTTATTCCTGTTTTTTGAATCTTTTTATTCACTGATTTTAGTCCCTTGAAGAACACTAGATTTTGATTTATGGAAGAAGACAGCACTGCACTTTATGTATTTGGACAGTCCCCATTGATTGAATAAAACTTCACAATCCTAGATAGATAAATAGATAAATACTGTAGATACTTTATTAATCCCAAGGGGAAATTGCACCATCTCCTGCTGTTTGTGAGTCCTCATTGCACTAGTCAGGACTATCGATGAAGAGAGCAGGGCTGCAAGCATCCCGGGCACCACAGTAATTCACACACATTCTGCTGCAAGTGAAACACCACGTTTTGCAAATTCTTTTGTGGAGCAAAACACTGAGATAAACTGCAAATTCAATTTGCCTTCCTCATGGCTAAACACACTGCTTGAGACGTCAGCTGCCATTCCACTCACCAAACTGTATCCGAAGGGAGCCAGTGCATGGGACAGCTGCTTCTTCCACTGATGTGAGAAGGTGCTTTCCTTCAGCCTTATTTTTGGCAATATGCACACCTCCTGTAGCCTAAGAAATGGAGGGAGACATGTTTAAAGGCATGCAGCAAAAGAAGCTGAAGTCTCAAATTACTATTGCGGGCAGATTGGCCGGGCAGCCAAATATCTGGACCCTGAAAGCAGAAGGATGCCAGTTTAATGCCCCACTTATGACCCCTAACATTCACCGTCCAACTTGAAACTGCAAGAAATTTAATTATTAAAGGGTTTTACTTAGAAATGTTCCGTTTCAAATTTAGACAAATCTCTTCTGTACCTGTAGTACTGATGCATTTTTGAGGGCTCTTTCCTCAGATTTATAAATATTCATGCAAGATAAATGTGCTGTACCTGGTGTCACACACAGGGGATTAGGGGGCAGCCAACAGGCCCGACAGAGCACGAAAAGATGCGGGATTGGGGTACCGGACAACGTATCAATGCCTTTCTCTCTTCCTTACCAGAAGATCAGAGTTCCGCAAATACATAAAAAGACGTTCTGAAGACGACCTCCTGACAACAAAAACCAACGCACATCCGCATCACTTACAGTTCTCCCATAATGACGTCATCTCCGGTCCCTTACTGATGTCCCCACTTCTGGCTCCCGTGATGACGTCTCCTCCATCCCACTCCGTTTACGTCACCCTCATTTTCTCTGCATCTGTAATCCTTCCCGTTCCGACACTATAAAACCTCCCTCTGTCAACTATTCATCGTCTTTTGTGCAGTTTGTATGCCAACAACCAGTGGCTCAGAGTTGTCTTCACTGTCTGAGTTGCTTACAGTATACGGGTTACAGTTCCCCAACCCTTAATTTGTTTCTCTCCGCATTTTGTTCTTCACATTGGAAATACTGCAACTAGTGTAATTAAGAAGGTCAATTCACTTACTAAACAAACTAAATGGACTAAAAAATGAAAATAAATTCACGAGAAGACACTGATACAGAAATGTTGAAACAAAACATTGTTAGAAAACTACAAAAGCATAGCACTTTAGTTTAGGTAAAGTAAAAATTCATCTATTAATCATTGACTGTTATGTAACAAGACCTTAAACACTTCCGTGGGTCTTTATAACACTTACAGACCATCAGTGACCAACTAACAAAACGTCACTTTGGAGTGATCTGCGGGGGCTTAACTGATACAGATTTCTCTTGATACTGCATACTAGCAAAATACCCGCGCTTCGCAGCGGAGAAGTAATGTGTTAAAGAAGTTATGAAAAAGAAAAGGAAACATTTTAAAAATAACGTAACCTGATTGTCAGTGTGATTGTTTTGTGACTGTTATGAATGTTGCTGTCATCAAGGATTTGATTCTCGTTATTTCTTTCAATCAGGGTCGTATTTGGTGGACGTGTTGTTATGAAGTTACATCCCGTGTTTGTCAACCGTTGTAAAGATAACAGGTTTCATTCATCGAAGTGTTCACTACGCAAATCGCTACTCGTGAATGTAAGATGTTCAACAGGCATTCCCGGTATTAACTTGTGCTAAACATACCATGTTGTGACGTAAGGAGAGCTGACTGTAAAAAGGCAAGGAGGCTCGTATTTTGAACGAAAAGGGAGAAGACAGGGAAGGAGTGGAAAAGTGAGAAGGAAAATTGTTTAAATAAAGAGCTAGGAAGGTGAATGGAAAGGAGCAGCCAGCGGTAAAGCAAGGAAGACTTCGTAATAAGGACGGTTCAGTGCACGTAGAAGGTGTAACGATAAGATTGTTAAGCCTTATGATAATGTTCTCGCATGGAGGATTTAGAGAGACGCACTGGGAGAAGTATAATCTGAACCTCTCTACAGTTTTGTTTATTTTCGGATTGTAATGTTCATCAAATTTACGTATCATCTGGTCCATTGGCGGACCATGCATCTCACACCTAGGCCTTCAGTGGTGCTCCGTCTGAATCAACCCGCCCCTCAAAAACTAATTTATGGTTATAAAAACCATCTTAATATGCAGAAATACAGTATAAAGAGCCACTGCATCGCAGATAGATAACTCCTGTAGCCACAATAAATGCCTTTATTGAATAGACAAACCAGGGGTGAACAAGTTCCTTTCTACTGCAGCTACAGCCGCGATACACATAAAAAGCATCAATAACAACTCATAAACTTGCAATAGTTAGGAAAATCGCAACATTTTACTCACCAAAAATCCAGATTATTTGTAAACCAAATCCATCCTCCTCTCTTTCCTCAAAAAGAGTTCAATTACTCTGTTGTACGGATTATCCGTGCGCTTCAGTTCCATCAAAAAGTCCCTTTCTATCGCCATCGAAGCTAATGCTGTTTGAATTCACTTTAGGGCTGAAAATGTCCGCTCGACAGAAGCAGTGTACATGGGAATGCTCACCGCCAAATATACCAATGTGAACAGCTGCCCCATGCTCTCATTCAGATTTTTCTGATGAAGAAAGTCATGGAGATCAGTGGGAGATTTTCCTGCAAAATCATCCATGGCATACATTACAGTCAGTTCTGTTTTTAGCCAAGACAGATCAAAAACCGCTCCGTGGCTCTTATGTTAAACTGGAGAAGGCTGCATGCGGGAAATTTTTCTTGTATTCCCGAAACTTCTGGGGGTCGATGAGCATGACAAACATCAAGTTTTCATGGTCTTGAAATCTGGTCTGTGTCTGGGAAATAATATTGTCCAGAATCCTGCCATGGAGTTGGCCGTAGTGTGCGCGAGGATCTTGCGCTCGGAGCGCCTGCGGTGCATTCAGTGGCCTCGTAGAGTTCCTCATATCGACTTCTATCCAATCAATGAGTCTGAATACGGTGACGTTGCCGTACGCCTGCTAGAGGGCCCTACTGACACCAACTCAAAATCTGATTGGTTGAAGCAACAGGTTAATTGACATTTATTCTGTGTTAGAGTGCCTGCACAATGGATTGTGAAGGCCTCTCTGCCTGGCAACAAATGATGGCTGAAATGTGATTGGTTAAATGCTTTAATACAAAAATACATGTCTGGAAGCAGCACAACCATCGAAAAAGCTATGAAAGGAAGCGGACAGAATATTTGGAATTATTTTATAAGTATTCATGGACAAAATATAATTAACATCAGTTTGTGATTCAGATATTTTTTTAGGCCAGCAGAGAAGGCATGACTTCGCCAGGTCTTTAGCATCGAGGCTTTATACCCTGCATCTTCTCATTAAACTTGTATCTCACGAATATCTCGTGCGATCTTGCGATGTCAACGGCTTCATTTAATTTTAGCTCAGACCCGGCACTTAAAAGTTTCTCTCGCACTTTCACTGAGGGAGGGTTTCAGCAGTAGCTGCACTTATAAATATGCTAAGCACAGTCCTTTAAACGCGAATATTTACCTTATATGGGCAGGCACTCAATTACGTGGGAGGCGTGATGATGCGGGACGCAACTCCGCCTCACACGGCGACCGAGCTGCAGGCTATTACAGTATATAGACGAAAGTAGGTTCCAGTTATGACCGTTACGTGTAGAATTTCGAAATGAAACCTGCCTAACTTTTGTAAGTAAGCTGTAATGAATGAGCCTGCCAAATTTGAGCCTTCTACCTACATGGGAAGTTGGAGAATTAGTGATGAGTGAGTGAGTGAGTGAGACAGTGAGTCAGTGAGTGAGTGAGGGCTTTGCCTTTTATTAGTATAGATTTAGTAAAAGATCTGCGAATCCTTCATATTAACAAGTCATTTTACCGTCATGTCAATACTCCACACGGACCCACTGATGTGTTGTAAGTGTTATGAAGATCCAAAGAAGCCTTTGTTAAGGTCTTGTTAAGGTGGATTTTTGCAGTTTTAAACTAAAGCGTTACCATAAATTATGCTTTTCTTCCCACATGTGGGGTTACTAAACAAAACAAAGTGGTCAAACTTTTAGTGTGAATTTGCCAATAACGTGGTTACAGTAGCATTGAGTCGATACAAAATTTTGACTTTGGCATCGATACCAGCTTTTGGACCTCAGTACCAAGACAGTACCAAAGTAAATAACAGAAAACTCCAAACACCCAAGTTAAGCCACACAATTGTGCGCCTCCCTTGTGCATCACGCCACTACACTGCATTACACACCACTTCCCTTTTGACAGCATAAAGTGTACATTGAAGCAAATCCCCCGAAGTCACGATCATGTCAAAGCAATAAGAAAGGGAAGTTTGGGATCCTCGTGAAGCCTCAAATGTGTAGAAGCAATTTCACCAGGAGGTCTTGATTGTGTTAAAGCAATTTGGTGGGGTCTGTGAAGTCTTGATAGCATTAAAGTAATTAGAAGAGGGGGTAGCGGGTCTCTATGAAGTCTCCATTGTGTTGAAGCAAGGGGGGGACCCATAAAGTCTTGATTGTGCCAAAACAATAAGAAGGGGTGGGTAGGGGATCTACCATGTAGTCTCAATTGTGTTGAAGCAATGGCAGGGGGTTGTCCCTTGTCCCCAATGAAGTCTCAGTTGCGTCAAAGCTGATGTTTACTTCTGGTACCGAAAATCCTGAAATGGTGGTACATTACCAAGACTTGCTGGCTGAGGTCTCCAGGACTCTGACTGTGTCCGGCTTGTCACCGACTGCTTTTCTACAATTAACTGAAGGACAGAGGATGTTGTTTTTCATTTATGTTAATTAGTTTCTACGTTGTTTTTGATATGCGATAGCTCTGTAAATAGTGACTGGTATCTATTCTGGCATTTTGACTTGAGAGTTGTCACAATGCTCTGCGCCTGCGCTTGGTGAGGAG
Organism: Polypterus senegalus; assembly: GCF_016835505.1. Taxonomy (NCBI): domain Eukaryota; kingdom Metazoa; phylum Chordata; class Cladistia; order Polypteriformes; family Polypteridae; genus Polypterus; species Polypterus senegalus. Next base: position 31,395,202 of record NC_053155.1, on the reverse strand, counting down.
TACTTGACAAGAACACAGTAGTGTGTACTGTCGTGTTGTATTCCTGAGGAGACCATGACAGATTGGCCATCTAGCTCTGTGAAGAAGAGGATTACCTGTGCCCTGTGTCTTGTGTCTTGTATTTACCCCATTTTTGACACCCATTGCACATCCAACCTACCCCAATGGGGGTCTCTCTCTGAATTGCCTTTTTCAAGATTTATTTCACAGTTTTTCTATTTCCTAAAGAGAGTCAAGGCTGAGGGTCTGTCAAAAAAGAGGGTCTGTTAAAGGCCATTGAGGCCTTCCTTGTGTGATTTTGGGCTATACAGGAAATAAATTGCTTTTGTTGTTGTACCGCTTTAAATTTTAGGGTTTTTGCTAATTTGTCAGTTCCACTATATACTGCAACTAGTGTAATTAAGAAGGTCAATTCACTTACTAAACTAACTAATGGGACTAAAAAATGAAAATAAATTTACGAGTACACACTGATACAGAAATGTTGAAACAAAACATTGTTAGAAAACTACAAAGGCATAGCACTTTAGTTTAGGTAAAGTAAAAATTAATCTATTAATCATTGACTGTTATGTAACAAGACCTTAACAAACACTTCCGTGGGTCTTTATAACACTTACGGACCATCAGTGACCAACTAACAAAACGTCACTTTGGAGTGGTCTGTGGGGTCTTAACTGATACAGATTTCTCTTGATATTGCATATTTAGTCTGGGAATCTTTCATATTAACAAGTCATTTTACCGTCATGTCAATACTCCACACTGACCAACTGATGTGTTGTAAGTGTTATGAAGATCCAAAGAAGCCTTTGTTAAGGTCGATTTTTGCAGTTCCTGTATTAAGGCGTTAGCACAAATCTTGCTTTTCTTCCCACACGTGGTGTTTACCAAATAAAACAAAGTGGTCAACCCTAATTTACAATACTTGGCCACCGACAAAGTACAAATATTTTTTAGGGCTCGGGTTAAGTAAGCAGATGTGTTCAAAAATCTTTTTGTCCAAACTGCTTAACACGTTGACTGCCAAGCGCGACAATACTTAAAATTTGTTCCAAACAGCAGTGTAAAATCAGAATGTTATTCTAAATGACTAATTAAACCCATTTTATTATTGAGCAAAAAATCTAATTTGAGTTCATTTATAGTAGGCATATGAAACAGAAAATTCCCTGCGCATTACTCCAAGAGAGAGAACTCGTGTGGGTCTAACACGTTAGATATTACACTCAAATGTCTCAGTTTCGGTTTGAATTTCGTAGCGTGAGTCGCAAAGCGTTGAGAGATACACAGATGGTTGTGGCTCTGCATGTTTCATTTATTTTTGTGTTCTGATTTCATTGTTCTCATTTTCAGATGCCCACTATCCTCTGTTCACACAAATGTCCTCCTATTTGATGCTATAAGCCGCAGGGCGTTACGTTCCACGAGATAACCTAAAAGTGGCGTCCATCTGTAGATCGCCTGCTTCAAGTTAACTCAAATTGAGCACTCGACGTGTTAAGGAGTAACGTCTTTGTCTTTATCTTTTTCGATTTTTATCTCCTGCATTGTCAACTGGCCAAATCATGGAGAGATCCATTTACGCTAATGAGTTTTGACTTTGTGTTTTAACACATCTGCGGCTTTATATGTACTAGTTCTATATTTCATAATTTGTAAAGTCTTTACCTGAGAAATCGTTCACAGCACTCAGTGCATAAAATAAACTGTAATGTATTGTATTGTTTCCTTCAGCCCACCCCATACCACCAGGCTTGATGGCAGTGCAGGAGGTGCAAGAATCCCCCCAGGGTGTTTGACATAAGCAGCCGTATGGGAGCTGTAGGCCGTGCGGTTCTTACCCAATCACATACATGTCGATGTTTCCTTCCTGAACACTGCAGGCCAGCCAGGAGATGAAATCTCGAGTGGGGGCCGTAGATCCAACGTTCCACGTTATAATTTTGATCCTGTCAATCATGAAAACGCAGTTATGAACCTTTCATTTATTTATCACCAAATAATAAAAAATACAGGATTAAAAACAAATACAATGCAAGTTGGTTACTTTCTCATTTTCTATTTGCTGGGAGCCATTCTGGATACCAGTAGGCCAAGCTCATTTTCTTTGCACTACTAGGCCACAAACAAAATTGGGTAAAATGGAGGCGACACAAAGCACGTGGCAATGAAGGACAAAGTCAGAGTGATACAGGTGTCCATTTAAGGAGGGGTCCAGTCACCATAACTGAGGAAAAGCAACAACCTCCACCTCAACTTCAAGAAGGAGCCCAGTCAGCCGACTAACCACCAAAAATAGGATCGATGGAGCCTAAGACAGAGAAAAAGACGAGTTTGAATGTCCCATTGAGAATCTGTGGCGCTATTTAAAAACTGCTGTCCAGAGGTGCCATCCCACCAACCTCGAGGATCTGCTCCTGAGCATACTAAACCCAAAAGAATGAAGGCTGCTATTGTAGCAATAAGCTTCTTCACAAAGTATTCTTGTGTAGGCCCTGTATAGGGGAAACTTTTAAAGGTTTTCTTCTTCAGTTAAATATCTAACGAAAATGGTTTGCTTGGACTTTGGAAATGTAATGTTACAGCATACGTTAACATTCTGATTGGATAAATATGGCCGATGGCTTTCAAGAGGATTGAATACTTCGGCACACCACTGTATACACACACACAAGTTGAAGGGCATATTGACATACTAAACTAGTTGGACTTGGAGTTGCACAAAATGTTTTTCTGTTTAAAGACAAGACACATTTGCAAATGTTCATATATTTGAGATATGGGAAAGAGCAGATTATAAAACAGGACACGGTGATTTGCACACGGACATGTCACGTACGACGCCGTGGGACTCGGCCTCTAATGGGATGTGCCTCTAATGAAGTGACAACTGTGCAAATGCTGTCCTCTGCCTTTCGGAAACTTAAAAGAGTGAAGACATGACATCAGGGATGAGTAGGGGGCCGAACAATACGAGCTCTAGGAAAAATTCCCTGCGGCTCGCTTAATGAAAGGGATCCTGAAGGTGAAGCCTACGAGCGGTCTGTGACGTGTCACCAACGGGCCGCACACGGAGCTGAGGGTGAGTCACAACGAAACGAGTCCCCTGTCGAAATAAAGGCTGGAAACGAAGGAAGAATCTGAGAGTTGTACACATGCAACATCTTCAAGTGATTTACGGCATATAAGCGGAATGACTCTACTTTGAAATATTCGGGCAATTTATTACTGTAAATTGAGTTTGTGAGGTTATTCATTAAAAGTTCAATAAACTAGATTAATTGCAATATTTTTGGCTAAACACTGAGCTTTTAAACTATGGTACTCCTCCAACTGTTTCATGAGGGACAGCAGGGTATCCAGTTCCACAGCATGACTGCTTTTTGAATGTTAAAATTAAAGGAAAAAAAAAATAGAAAAAGGATGGCATCTTTTATAATAATGAATATCCTCAGCCTGCCTGTCCTGGAGCAGACCCAACACACAGCTGTTGTTTACAGCTTTGCCAGCTTTTCTTTTTAATTTAAAAAATAAGGAACTTTCTGCATGGCAGCATTTGACCACTCTTTGCAGTCTCTCTATGTATAAAATCCAACTTCTGTCTGTCTTTCTGCTTTTCAACGAGAGATCTACTTAAAGGATTTAGATCAGGTTTTCTTCTAGAATTTGCTTGAACATTCTGGTTGATTTTGTGACTTCTCTCATCGCTCCAGGTATCATAAATCGGTACTGTAAGTGAACTATTTGCGCGAATCAGAGAGCTGGCTGAGGGGCGTATCTTACATGCACTTAACTAGTACAGAATAAAGAAGCAGAGACTTTTGTGTTGATTCCTATTATCATCGTCTAAAGCAGCTCACTGGCACATCTCTTCACGCTGTACCCGAACAACTCCAGAGATCACCGCACAGGTGACCGACTCAGAAGTTTACCAAGAAATGGAGGTTGGGAGAATTGGGGACCCCACAGGGCCCCAAAGTGAATGGTGCACATGACAGACTGGCATCCTGGGCTGGGCTGATCCTGCTGGGAGGTCAGATCTGTTAAAAGTGTACTGGCAAAGCGGGGCTAGAAAATGGAAGAATGGGTCAATATTGATAACGTCTCTAGAAACAGTTGTTCTTATACCCATAAGGCTTTGATTCAAATACAGCACAGATGAATGAATGGGGGTGACCTGCTGTCAAACGTATAAAACTATAGATCGATAGATTGGGCACTGTCAGACAAACAGGACACTATAGGACTGCCACCTTGTCTGTCTAACAGACAGGGCACTATATAAAAAAAAAGAGATAAGCAGGGCACTAGGAGACACTATGAGACAGACAGACAGAGAGAGAGACAGGTAGGGCACTATGAGACAGAGAGACACAGAGACAGATGGGGCACCATAAGACAGACAGACAGATGGGCAGAGTACTATATAACAGACAGAACAACAGACAGGCAAATAGACAGACAGGTTTGGCACTATATGATAGATAGATAGATAGATAGATAGATAGATAGATAGATAGATAGATAGATAGATAGATAGGGCACTATGTGATAGACAGATAAAGGCACTATACAGTTGTGCTTGAAAGTTTGTAAACCCTTTAGAATTTTCTAGATTTCTGCATAAATATGACCTAAAACATCATTGTCACTCAAGTCCTAAAAGTAGATAAAGAGAAACCAGTTAAACAAATGAGACAAAAATATTATACTTGGTCATTTATTTATTAACGGAAATGATCGAATATTACATATTTGTGAGTGGCAAAAGTATGTGAACCTCACGGATGATCAGTTAGTTTGAAGGTGAAATTTGAGTCAGGTGTTTTCAATCAATGGGATGCCAATCAGGTGTGAGTGGGCACCCTGTGTTATTTAAAGAACAGGGATCTATCAAAGTCTGCTCTTCACAACACACGTTTGTGGAAGTGTATCATGGCACGAACAAAGGAGATTTCTGAGGACCTCAGAAAAAGAGTTGTTGATGCTCATCAGGCTGGAAAAGGTTACAAAACCATCTCTAAAGAGTTTGGACTCCACCAATCCATAGTCAGACAGATTGTGTACAAATGGAGGAAATTCAAGACCATTGTTACCCTCCCCAGGAGTGGTCGGCCAACAAAGATCACTCCAAGAGCAAGGAGTGTAATAGTCAGCGAGGTCACAAAGGACCCCAGGGTAACTTCTAAGCAACTGAAGGCCTCTCTCACATTGGCTAATGTTCATGTTCATGAGTCCACCATCAGGAGAACACTGAACAACAATGGTGTGCATGGCAGGGTTGCAAGGAGAAAGCCACTGCTTTCCAAAAATACATTGCTGCTCGTCTGCAGTTTGCTAAAGATCACATGGACAAACCAGAAGGCTATTGGAAGAATGTTTTGTGGACGGATGAGACCAAAATAGAACTTTTTATTTTAAATGAAATGCGTTATGTTTGGAGAAAGGAAAACACTGCATTCCAGCATAAGAACCTTATCCCATCTGTGAAACATGGTGGTGGTAGTATCAGGGTTTGGGCCTGTTTTGCTGCATCTGGGCCAGGACGGCTTGCCTTCATTGATGGAACAATGAATTCTGAATTATATCAAAGAATTCTAAAGGAAAATGTCAGGACATCTGTCCATGAACTGAATCTCAAGAGAAGGTGGGTCATACAGCAAGACAACGACCCTAAGCACACAAGTCGTTCTACCAAAGAATGGTTAAAGAAGAATAAAGTTAATGTTCTGGAATGGCCAAGTCAAAGTCCTGACCTTAATGCAATCGAAATGTTGTGGAAGGACCTGAAGCGAGCAGTTCATGTGAGGAAACCCACCAACATCCCAGAGTTGAAGCTGTTCTGTACGGAGGAATGGGCTCAAATTCCTCCAAGCCGGTGTGCAGGGATGATCAAAAGTTACTGAAAACGTTTAGTTGCAGTTATTGATACAAAGGGGGTAACACCAGATAATGAAAGCAAAGGTTCACATACTTTTGCCACTCACAAATATGTAATATTCAATCATTTTCCTTAATAAATAAATGAGCAAGTATAATATTTTTGTCTCATTTGTTTAACTGGTTTCTCTGTTATACCTTCATTTTTATCACTCTTTAATTTAATATTTTTTTTTTTATCAGTATGCTGCTGCTGGAGTATGTGAATATCCCCTTGGGATTAATAAAGTATCTATGTATCTATCTATCTTCATCTACTTTTAGGACTTTTGTGAAAATCTGATGATGTTTTAGGTCATATTTATGCAGAAATATCAATCAATCAATCAACATTTATTTATATAGCACATATTCATACAAAAAAATGTAGCTCAAAGTGCTTTACAAAATGAATAGAGAAATAGAAGACACAATAAAAGATAAACATAAGTCAACATTAATTAACATAGAATAAGAGTAAGGTCCGATGGCCAGGGTGGACAGAAAAACAAAAAAACTCCAAAGGCTGGAGAAAAAAATAAAATCTGTAGGGGTTCCAGACCAAGAGACCGCCCAGTCCCAATACAGGAAATTCTAAAGGGTTCACAAACTTTCAAGCACAACTGTATACATAATAGATAGACAGACAGACAGACAGATCTTTTTGTCCCCAGGGGACTACTGTGCAAACTTGAAAACAATCTTACGATGCAATCAACGCACTGCAAATCACTTGTGGCTGCTGCTCCATGACTCTAAAGTGACGAGAAGTTAACAAATGAAGACCTTAAGCGTGACTGCGACATGCCGTCTCTGCACAACTTGTTGGGAGTTGCTTCAGTACAGAAGTCTGACACGGCCTTTAAGCAACAACACGATACCCCCAAAGCAAATGCATTCCTGCAATTCTCACCCCACTCAATAATTCTCCTTGTAATGCAAAGCAAACAGCAAGCATTCTGACCTCCTAATTATTAGACAAGTTAGAAAATGTCCGCATTGCATAACATTCGGGTGCATCTGAGGTCTTGGTTAAGTGTTTGGAAAAATTGGAACATTTTTAATTGGTGTTTACTTCATTAAAGAGAGCGGCGGTCCAACTTCTGTGTATGACAAACAGTGTAATTGTAACAATGAGACGTTTTTGGAACTAACAGTAAAAAAGACCAAGAATGCAGATGTACAGATCGCTACATGAAATAGATGTTAGTGAATGACATTCTATTAGATCATATAATTCAAAACTGAAGCCAAAAAAATAAAAATCAGAAAGATGTGGTTCTCTATATTTTAAATGTTGTGAAAAATGACATCCTGAGATACAGTACCTCTGCAGAGTCAAATTTAAACTTTGTACAGATGTTTTGTGGGTATTCTTTTATTGCATTTCCAATAAAAATTTGAATGTATTCCTATTTTATCATTTTAAAAAAAAACTCTTTGTACTGTGATGGCCTGGCACCCTCTCTAGGGTTTCTTCCTGCCTTGCTCCCTATGCTAGCTGGGATAGGCTCCAGCAGACCCCTGCGACTCTGTTTAGGACTAAACAGGTTAGAAAATGACAGACTTTCTTTGTATTCTTTAATTATTTATTGCCACTATTCATTATATATTTTGGTGCCACCTTCTCTAACAGTGAGACCACCCATGCTGTCCACTAACCCAGAGAACATAAAAACTGCCACACATGCATGTCAGAGGATCACCTATGGGGCTTGTCTGAGGTTATGTACTACCCCTCCAAGTCGAGAGGTGGCATTGTTGCAAATCATGGCCTCTGTTTTTTCCCTCCATAGTGCTGAGAAGACACCCAGTGAGGGAAACTGTCCTCACCCCTTCCATCCTCCAGCCCATAACTTCCAAGGCAGCTGGAAGGATGCAGCACTCACCTGATCGAGTGACCCACCAGACGGACCTCGATAAATCAAGCAAGGAGAAAGAGGAAAGCCATATCATTGTTTGGTTAAAGCGGATTTTGTTGCATGTGCCATTGAGTTCCCTTTTTCTTTCCTTAAAAGACTTTCAAGTAAACAGGGATGGCCGGATTGGCACCCTAACGTTCATTCCTTTGAGCTGTCATTCCTCACATGACCATAGCAGTAGGGTGTTGTATCATGCAGGCCTGAGCTTCCTCAAAGGCTGGCATATTGTAATCTTTTTAGAAAGGCAATAAAAGGGATCATTCTGCTCGACTTCTCATTGCTCACATGACCATGATAGATAGATAGATAGATAGATAGATAGATAGATAGATAGATAGATAGATAGATAGATAGATAGATAGATAGATAGATAGATAGATAGATAGATAGGACATTTTACATTGTTAGAAGGTACAATAAAAAACATCACATAGCCGTTTAATCTTCACTGACAATATCATTGGCAGCAGGATGGGTTATGCTGAAGAGCTCATTGGCTTTAAATGTGGCAACTGTCCTAGGATGCCACCTTTGCCAGTTAGGACATCAAATCTCTGCTCTGCTAGATCCGCCCAGGTGAACTGTAAGTGCCATTTTTGTTAAGTGGCGGCGACAAGGAGCAACAACAGCTTGGTCATGAAGTGAAGCGGACCTCGCAGACTCATAGAGCAGGGCAGCCGAATGGTGAAGCACATAGTGTGTGAAAATGGCCTACAACCAAGGCCCAGACAGACCCTGGAAGCAACATCAGCACAAACATTCTGCATCAGGTACTCCGTGAAATGGGTTTTCATGGCCTAGCAACAACACAAAGCCTAAAATCAGTACATGCAATGACAAGAGTCAGCTAGAGTGGTGTAAAGCTACCATCATTGGTCTCTGAAGCAGCAGAAATGTAAAGCGATGAATGATGTCTCACTAAAGGACAAATCTGGGTTTGGCAAATACCTTTAGGACTGCATGCTGCCTACTGTAAGGTTTGCTGCTGGAGGGATTATTGGTCTGGGGCTGTTTTTCAGGGTTTGGGACTCGGCTCCATGGTTCTACTGTTAATGCTCCAGCATACAAAGACATTTTAGAAAATTGTGTGCTTTCAGCCTTGTACCAACAGTTTGAGGAAGGACCTTTTGTGTTCCAGCATGACGGTGTCCTTGCATACAAACCCAAGTCCATAAATACATGGCAGAGATCAAGTGGCCTGCACAGAGCCCTGACCTCAACCCTAGTGAACACCTTTGGAATGAATTGAAATGGAAAGTCTGGCCGTCTCGTCCAACATCAGTATCTGACATCACAAATCTTTTGGCTGGGCATGGGAAAGGTGCTATATAAATTTAATGAATTACTATTATTATGGGTACAAATACATAAGAGACACACTCCAAAATCATGTAGAAAGCCTCCACAGAAGAGAGGAGGTTGTTATGGGATGGGAGACAACTCCATATTAACGCCCCTGGTTTTGGAATGGGATGTCCAGCAAGCTTAGACAGGAGTGATGGTCAGGTGTTGACAAAGCTTTAGCCATAAAGTGTAATCAGACAGGAGAAACTCCTGCGTGGGGATTGCATGTTCTCCCCGTGTCTGCGTGGGTTTCCTCCCACAGTCCAAAGACATGCAGGTTAGGTGCATTGGCGATCCTCAATTGTCCCTAGTGTGTGCCCTGCCCATAGTTTGTTTCCTGCCTTGCGCCCTGTGCTGGCTGAGATTGGCTTTGGCAGACCCCCGTGACCCTGTAGTTAGGGTATAGCGGGTTGAACAATGGATGGATGTCTTAAAATGTGTATTTTTACAAAGACTTTTTTTATGTTAACACAGTTTATTATGTCACTTGAATACTGAAAACTGTACCGTGTCAGTCAGTGCTTTTGTATTTGCTTAGCAATTACCTGAATATTTTAATAATTAGTTTAAGTAGAAAGTGAAAAACAGCTCTATGGCATTGAAACTTTAGAATTTTAGGAATGCTTCTGTGGAGTTGGGGTTTGGTTTTGAGAGATAAGCAAACACACCTACCACAAAGTTAAATTTATGGCAGCACAACCGAGTTTTTAAGTTACACAAGCTCGCTACGCGTTAACCTCGTGCTTCTAACGACAGAAGTGTAACTTAGTTTATGAGTTTTGAAAGCATTGTTTGGAGACTGGAAACAATTTCAAAAAGGGCAGGATGACCACATCACACCCAGGTTAGTTTTATAAGATCAATAACACAGCTGATGGATTACAAGAGAAGAGAAGAGAAACCAAAAAGGTTTTAATATGGACGGCAGAGGATCATGCCCTGTCGGGAAGCCTGGGAGAGCAGGGGACAAAGAAAAGGGCAAGCCATTCCCCAGGACAGTCACCCTGGGTTGCTTCGGGGCCATGAGCATGGGGCTGTAATGCTCAAGCCTGTTGGGTTACGTGGCCACCACCAGGGGCCGCTGGGATAATTCTGGAGTCGTGGTCTGCAGCACTTCCGCTTGCCAGAAGAGGAGCCGGATTTAAAACGCAGCAGTTCCGCCACACCCAGGAACACCTGGAGTACTTCCGAGTATGGTATAAGAGGAGCCGTCTCACTTCACTCAGGGAGCCGGAGTCGGGTGGGAGAGGACAGAGCTTGCAAAAAAGGAGGGGGGGAGGTGGTGAAGAAAAGAAAAGGATGGAGTTATTGGGAAAATTTGTGGTTGCATTGTGTTGTGCAGATAAGTAAAAATAAACCATGTGTGTTTTGGGGACATTCCAAGTCCGTCTGTCCGTGCCCAGGGGTCAAACTCCACGCAGGCTACAAGAACAGAGAACAGCACAGCCAGGTTGTATGGTGAATTGCCACACCCTATTTGATTTTGTTTATGGTGCTAGATATTTAAGTCATTTTTAAAGATTTAAACTTATTGAAATTGCTTTTCAGCTCGTAGGTTTCCCCTATTCTACCGCCAGGGGATGAGAACCAAGTTTCTTTCTTAGGTAGGTCAATCAAGGGTGAGGAGAGACGTCTCCAGCAGGAAGGCCACAGTGACGGTCGTACCTTGGTGAAGTCTGAAGGAACAACTGACAGAAGGTCCCAGGATGGGAAGTGTTAAGAACAGGCAAAGTAAAGTAGTGACAAAGAATTAGACATTATGTTCTGGGTTCACATTAAAAATAATACGTGCCTTTGATAAAGGGGATTTATGTATTAAGAAGATGCATCTCCAAAAACCTTCCTACAATAAAATCTGCTCCCAAAGAGGTAGAAAATGACCAAAGTGAGATGTTTGTTTCAGTTTATTCTGCAAACTAATGTTCATATTTACTTGAGTGCACGCACAGAGCCCCTAAAGGCTTTCATTCTTGGATCCATTCCTCCAGCCTACCTGAATTCCTGATGAGCCAGAATACCACTGTTTTGATCTGACACCTCAGGATATGTTAATCCCAGCTCCCTGGGAGTTTCTCTCTTCTCAGACACAAACACAGACTTCCTCCCCACCTTCTCATGCTCAGCCGCTGTCTCTGTCCTGAACAGAATGGCTTTGCCAAAAGTAGGAGTTCTCATGATGCTCTCCAAGGAGCTCAGCTCTTCCTTGGGCTGTTGTACCTGTGAGGGTTACAGTAAAATGATGGAGCAGGTGAAATCAATGTTGCTCTCCTACAGATTATACCACAGCTTTGAAAATCTAGTGAGTGGTGTTGTTAAGGCCGGCGAGATATTTGCGTGCCATTCTCCCCAAATATTACAGTCTGAGAGGGGACCAAAAGGGAGCACAGCGGCCACTGGCCAAGCACTGATGGTGGATTTATAAGAGGAGAGAGAGGCTAAGGAAGGCAGACTCACCAGAGCTAAATAATGGAGGTGGACTTGTGGACTTTAAACAGCAGGAACAGCATCAGCAGAGGAGGAATCCCTCAGGAGTGAAGCAGCGGCAAGGCTGCAGGCCAGGAGCTATATTATCCCCAAGTCTACAGCTTTCACTGCCTGTCCTGGATCCCCCTCTTTTCAGATGACTATTCAACTTGTATATTTGCAGTACCTGGGTTGCCAGAAGTCTTGTTCTATTGCACTCTTCAGCTGGCCTCACAAAAATGATGCTCTGCAAAACAACACAATAGAGAGGCAAAATGCAAATAAGCATTCTGAGCACTTCAGTGTCACCGCAGCTTTCTAAGCAATATTTGTGTATTGTCTTTAATATCTTGTTAAACATCTCATCCAGCTGATTGGTTACTGCAGTCCCCCTTTAGCCCCAGAGTGTTAACCCATAGTGTCTCTCAGGCTCAGAATTCTATGTAAAGAGCCCAAGGAGCACTCAGGAGAGCACCCTGCTGCCACCTAGTGGATAAAACAACATCAGGCAGCAAAGAAATCATCACTATATGTTTTGCCACTCCATTTGAACTCATCAATATTTATGAGTGGGGGCGGAGCCTTCAAGAAACCACATGATGGCATCTAAATGAGAAGCTGCAGAGCCAGTTTTAGACCAAACTGAAACTGAACTGTTAGTTGAATTATAGACATTTTAAATCTATGTATCAATGTCCACGTTGTAATAGCAAGCTTTAGGTCATGTAAGAGTTAGATATTAAAGGCTCCTGCCTGTACTTTTTTATACTTCTAAATAACTGGAAAACCACCATATTTACAGTATCAGCCCAAGGGTAAAGAATATAAGAAGTAATTAAGTGAATATTGAAAGGGTGATTAGGTGACGAGGTGACGGTCACTTCCTGGGCCAGGTATCCAGCATGTCCTTCAAGGTAGCCTCCTTACCGTTACTTTCTTTCCCTCAGAGAAACATGTAAAAAGCATTGCATTTTTTGGCTTGAAAAATTACATCTCTCTATTATAAAAGAAAATCTTGAGACAAGACTATTGCCAAGTGAACTCTTCAAGTCCCACCCTGCTCTCAATCATTTTCAACCAGGGTCCTCTCACCTCTCATTCATGCGAATGCTTTTATCAGACACGTTCCTGCGCTCTCAGCTCTTATACATTTTAACGTTTTCCTCACTTTCCCAATAAAGGAAGACATATTATATCCAAATATTA